>NC_081149.1:4013700-4204493 GCF_958295425.1 Solea solea | reverse complement strand
TGTGTGTGTGTGTGTGTGTGTGTGTGTGTGCAGTTGTCTGTAATAGGACAGATGCTCTCTCTCTCTCTCTCTCTCTCTCTCTCTCTCTCTCTCAGAGCTCAGCTGGTAGTAGAAGTGTTTTCAATTCCCCACAGAAGAGCAGAGCAGCTGGCAGAGCTCTGTGTGTGTGTGTGTGTGTGTGTGTGTGTGTCAGGGGACATGGAGTCTGGTGGTGGTGGTCTGGCTACATACCACCTGACACACACACACTCACTCACTCATAGATAGATAAATGTGTCAGTAAAATGACGCGTGGAGCCATGAAAGTGATGCACCGCGGGTGATGAGCCTCCCTGCTATGCTCAGTATAGTGGGAAGCAGACGACAACAGGGGGGGGGGAGGAGTTTGAGAGGGAATGGAGAGAATAAAGGAGGTGGAGAAATGAGGAGGAGGGAGGCAGGAGGAAGATAAAGAGAAGTGAAAAAGAAGCATACCATAAGTGATGTGATAGAAATGTCATCTTCTGACTGCAGCAGGCGTCGCAGGTGACATCACGTGGTTTGGCAGCCATGTTGAAGGTCCTGGGCTGCACAGAAACCAGCCTGGCACAGATTTGAATGTTGCTGCCAGATGCAAATAACTGTGTTTTTTTCACATGCAAATTGTGATGATTAAATGTGAACGTTCAAGCCAGTGAAACAAAACTGGGCTTTTTCAATTGTAGTTTAGAAATTGTGGTTTTCAGCCTGCTAAAAGCGTCTTTTTTAAAGCTTGACGGAGATTGAAGTGGACGTATCGTTAAAAGAAAAAATGTTCATGCTTGTAGCAACATTATAGTTTTATATCTTGTCATATCTCCCTTTATCTTAGTTCGTACTCTATATTATACTGTTCATCCTTTTCTAACTGAGTAACTTAACAGTTTTCCTCAGCTCACACGAGTTTTACAGTTTGTCTTTATCCTTCTTTAGGATTCAGGGTAAGAACATGAGTGAAATGGACTATAACATTAAGTTTCATTGATTAGTTAATTGATTGATTGATTGATTGAGACACCCCTAAGTCTACTGCACAGAGGCTACATGTACGTGGACAGCACATTTTCTGACTGATCCTGAAACTAAGTATGAAGTGTAGCCCTTTAATGTCTTCTTCTCCTGTTAACTCTGCCTCAGAGGAAACCTTGAATTCATGTGAACAATAAACAAGGGCAGCTTCCATTCACTCCGTGTCTGGAATCAATAAATACAATGTTGATTGGACACATGGTCACGTACCTCTGGCTTGTAATTATGTGTGTGTGTGTGTGTGTGTGTGTTTATTCCTCTGGTCACAAAAGCCCTGTTATTAATACATCATTCCTCACAGACAGTGTAACCACTATCTCCAAACACCTCCAAACACTCTCAATCAACTAAACACTATTATAAAGAGGAGGAGAGAAGAAATAAGCAGGAGCCACATCAGGTCACAGGACACACACACACACACACACAGAGTCCTGATAGTGGCATGTTAATGGATTAGCCTCATGTAACAGTGACAGTGATCGTGTGGCGTGGGTGTGTGTTTACGCGTGATAAGCACATTCAATGGACATATTGATTCTGTAACACTGTGCAACTACCTGAACATCCATTTGAGCCTTGAAATGAATGGATCTCTTCTCTAAAGGAGCTTATTCATCTTTTTAATGGAACAACCTCTCAGCCTTTACAAGACCTACCAATAATAATTATTTATAAGAGAACCCAGAACTTACAGCAACTTCCTTAACAATGTTAGAAAGAGAACTGAGTTACTAGTAAACACTGGGAAGAATACAGTGAAAATGAAAACATAAAACAAATACAGGAAAGCACAGCCATGCAGTGACATCAAACAAAGTAAAGATATAAATTATACATTAAAATCTATTAAAATCGAGCTATGATTGAAAATATGAGAGTGAATCTCTGAATTTGGGGGCGTTGGTGTTATGGTTAAAGTCCTGTTCACTTCCAGACTTCCTGTGTGGTGTTAAAATGTTCTTGTCATGTATATGTTGGGTTTCAAAGAGATGCAGACTGGGCTTTGGTTCTTTGGAGACTCTAAATTGACCGTACATGTGACTGTGAGTGTCTTTATATTGGCCTTGTGATAAACTGGGATTGTGTGAATCCTGCCTCTGGCCAGCTTGGATTGGCTCCACTGGTCCTCCCTGTGACCCTCCAAAGTGGTATGCCATCCTCAGGCAGGTAGTTTCTCAGCTGATGGACCCTGACAGGAGCATGTTATATACACCTGTTAAAGACAGGAGGGTGGCATGTTTACGGCACCACAGCACACTAGACTTCCTCTGTGTCTCTCCTGTCTCCTTCCTTTATCCTGAAGATTGTCCAGGATGAGCATAACTGTATAACCTGTGAATCCCCTTCAGACAGAAGGGGCAAATTCTTTTTTACTTTTACTGACATTTATTAAGAAATAAATCCGGATTAACCTGTTGGTCTCCAAGGAAGCGCAACTTGATGACGTACATAGCGAGAAAAGGCATTTTGTTCACTTAAAGCAATGCTGACAGAGAGGCAACGTCTAGCAGCTTTGATATACATCCAACATTATACATTACACATTATACATTACACATTACACATTACATATTACACATTACATATTACACATTACATATTACATATTACAAATTACACATTATATATTACATATTACACATTACACATTACATTTTACACATGACACATTACACATTACACATAACATATTACATATTACACATTACATATTACACATTACACATTACATATTACACCTTACATATTACACATTATATATTACATATTACATATTACACATGACATATTACATATTACATATTACACATTACATATGACACATGACACATTACACATTACACATTACACATTACATATTACATATTACACATTACATATTACACATTACACATTACATATTACACCTTACATATTACACATTACACATTATATATTACATATTACATATTACACATGACATATTACATATTACAAATTACACATTATATATTACATATTACACATTATATATTACATATTACACATTACACATTACATATTACACATGACACATTACACATTACATATTACATATTACATATTACACATTACACATTACATATTACACATTACACATTACATATTACACCTTACATATTACACATTACACATTATATATTACATATTACATATTACACATGACATATTACATATTACATATTACAAATTACACATTATATATTACATATTACACATTATATATTACATATTACACATTACACATTACATATTACACATGACACATTACACATTACACATTACATATTACATATTACATATTACACATTACATATTACACATTACACATTACATATTACACCTTACATATTACACATTACACATTATATATTACATATTACATATTACACATGACATATTACATATTACAAATTACACATTATATATTACATATTACACATTACACATTATATATTACATATTACACATGACATTACACATTACACATTACACATTACACATAATATATTACACATAATATATTACACATTATATATTACATATTACACATTACACATAATATATTACACATTACACATTACAGCTTTCTTTTGATTTGGCTGTAACTTCCATTTTAAGTGACTTACTCCAAAGGAACTCCCTACACTCTGCAAATGTGATCCTGATCATTGGTCTGATTGGTTGTAGTTCGTTCCAATTGTGTACAGAGGTATTAATTTCTACGTTCCTTAGTCACGCCCCTCAGTCCCTCTCTCAAATCATCGCTCAATTGCTCCAATTAATTGAATAATAACATTATCTAAAAAAAACATCAGGGTTTAAACAGTTTTTTTTTCTTACCAGTGGGAATGGGAGATTGTTGCAGTAGTATGTTCTTCTTCATCAGTCTAAACTTCTTCTTCCATTTCACTGCTAAATGTCATCCTGTATTTGCTGAATCTGTTTTCATTGAACTCATATTCCTTACACCTTTCTCACATTTTACTGTGTATAAAATGATACCAATTATAATATGGACTTAAACAATTCAATACAGTTTAACTCCTGAATGAAATGTAACAATGAAAGTGTGATAGTTTCACACTCACACACACACACACACACATGCACACAGTGACTCTTAATAATGGTGTCAACAGAAGACATGGTGACAGTGACGGATGGGGTTGAGACCTTTGGAGGCCAGAGGAATGACCTCTCCACCAATGAGAAGCCAGCTGTGTGACCTTTGGGCCAATCACAGCACTTCCAGGTCAAATGTGACCAGAGGGCGACTACCAGGACAATCTGTCCATCTGGGAATGAATGGATGGACGGGGAAATCGAGGGAGAGGGACCACCAGAGAGAGAGAGAGTGAGAGACATAGAGGCAGACTGAGAGCAAGTGTCCTACATTATAATGTGGCAGTAAATCAGCGTTATTATTATTTATGTATATATTCATTGTCCGTCCACCCTCTGGAAAATGTCTTGCTTTGACGTGCAGATAAACCTGGTTTAACTGTACACTCTGCCAATCAATATAATGTCTTGAGGCTATAGGGTGAATTCTTTGTTTCCAGAAACTCTTTTAATCGTATTTGTTGAAATCCTTTTCACATCCTGGCAGCCATCAATAATTATAGTGTTTTAAAAAAGAAGGAAAAAAACAAGCGTTTCATTCAGACCACATGGTTGACCAATGATTGGCTGCCATACATTTCTGTACAATGAACAATGGCAGAGAAACTAAACTTTCACCACAGAAAACATCATTTTATTATTCAAGACTTGCAGACTGTAGCTTTAACTTTGTTAAACATCAGGTGGGAAAAAGTTGCACACGGGATCTTTAACAAGGTTTGTCAGAAATTGAATATATGCCCATATGTTGGTTTTCATAGACTTAGGTACGGGTCGGGTCTCATGGACCGCCATCTTGAGTCCCCATGTTTCTGCAGCAGCCTGAACGGACAAACAGAAGCTCACCATGGAAACACATTTTATAGCATTTTATAATCTGCATTCTCACCATTACGTGTCAGTAATTCTTACACAGTGGACCTTTAAAATATAGATTTGTTTACAAGTCTTCATTTGGCCAGAGACAATTAACCTGTTTCATAAACTAGTTCCTGGCTGCAAACTAGACAAGGATTCTAGACAATCACAACATCTTACAGTATCAGGACTGGTGGAATAGGACCGCTGAACCACTGTTGGGGCAATAGTAGAGTGAGTAATCTTTCAACATTCATAGTCTTTCAACGTCTTTCAACATGAAGTCAGTGGTATGATTCCCAACGACATGCTGATGTGTCCTTAACCCACGTTACTCCTGACGGCTGTGCTAGGAGCATGAATGGGTATGAAATGTGTGTCATAGAGGATGTGCAGCACATAGAGAGTGATTGGATGTGAATGGGTGAATGGCAGAAAGTGTAGTGTGAAGCATCTTTGTGTGGTAAAGCTTTTACACTGTCAATAAAGAGCATTTACACCACGAGCGGGAGGCAAAACACAAGCTAGCTGGCAAGCAAAGTAACTCAGTCCCTTAAAGCTTGTGAACGTGTTATTTTACACACTCTGAACATGTAAGATTGAAATGGATCTTGTAATTGTAACGGCAGTGAAGGATTTTTACTTTAACGTTATTGTGAGAAACAACTAACTCACAACAACTTCCTTGTGTAGCATCGCTGTATTCCTTCTAACAAACAGGCAAGCACATTTTGCCATCTATGACAGTAAGCAGTTAGGTTGAGTAAGGTAAGTTTAAGTTATACATGCATACACACAGCTAGACACAGTTAATGGGTCATATTAAAGCATAACCTCTACACCAGTGTTGTGCGTATAAACTCAAAAGTTCATACGCAAAATTAAATTAAACAGCAGTTGTAGGTTTTTGTTCCTATTGTCACGGTGTGTATAGATATGTGTATAGAGTCTTCCATACTTTGACGTTTCTCACACAACAGTAATGTGATCAAGTGTTGGTGATAAATAGCTTAATAAATAGAGTAAATGATAGTTTTTATTTGGGTGATACTAACTTCTAATTATCCAGTAGAGTGTCTGATTGGGATGCACAAATATAATTACATTAACCTCACAAACTCAGAGCAGTCAAAGCTCTGTGCCCCCCCTTGTGGTCTCTGGTGCCCCCCTAAGGGAGGCTTGGACCCCAGGTTAGGAACCATGGCTCTACACCAGGGGTCGGGAACCTTTTTGACTCAGAGAGCCATGAAAGCAAAATATTTGGAAATTTATTTCAGTGAGAGCCATATAATATATTTTAAGACTGAATTTAACTAAATGTGAGTAGAATAATCTGAATTTATTCTTTTAAATAATGTTGTTATAATACTCACCATTAATGCGACTTCTGGTTCTTGTGGACCCTTTTATTGGCAGAACACCAGCCACCAGCAGCATATCTTGCAATCACACTGAACTGTGACAAATGACTTACGTCTGTTGACTCATCCAAAGCCAGGGAAAAGAACGGCGCTGCATTTATGTCCTTCACTTGCGTTTCCTCAACTTGGTTTGCCATCATGATGCTACGATCATGAACAGTTCTTGCCGACAGAGGCATGTCTTGTATCTGTTTGATTATCTTGTCTTTGTTCGGAAGATCATCAAAAAGTTCATTGGCTACATCCAGCATGAATGTTTTAGCATACTCGCCATCTGTTAATGGTTTTCCGTTCCTCACTATTGCTAAAGATCCAGCAAAACTAGCGGAATTATAGTCACCTTGCCGGGTCCATAGGCGGAGTTGCTGCTGGCTAGCTTGCCCCCTGCTCAGTAGCTCTTGGCACGCTTTCTTCCTGCTGTCTCCCGCAGGGTATTTTGATGCAAAGTTAGCATGGTGTGTGTCGAAGTGCCGCTTTACATTCGACCGTTTCATCGATGCGATTTTGTCATTGCAAATTAGGCACACCGCAGAACCTGCTCTCTCCACAAAGGCGAATTCTTCAGTCCGTTCGTCCTGAAATGTACGATACTCATCATCTTGTTTTCTTTTCGCCATCTTCTTCGTCGAAGGGTTAGCTTTGAGCTAATGACCGAGCAGACTGATTCAAAAGGGGGCGTTTACCTGATTACCCAAAAACGGCCAACGTAGGCTATTATCATCCAATTAAAATAATGGACAATTGCTCCTGCAGCCCTGAACAAGACATGAGCAGTGGAAAATCGATGGATGGATTAAAACAAGTGATAATATTTTATGTTTTATCTGAAAAGCCGAAATCTGCGAGCCAGATGCAATCATCAAAAGAGCCACACCTGGCTCGCGAGCCATAGGTTCCCTACCCCTGCTCTACACTATAGCCTATGCCATTGTTTTTCATAGTTGTCTTGATGTAGTTATGTGTCTCTCTGCAGTTTGCTGTAACATTAATGTAACCATGTGGACCAGTGGTCACATGGTCAACTGACATGCATGTGAAAGTGTGTGTGTGTGTGTGTGTGAGAGGGGAAGTGATCGTCACCACAACAGACATGTGTTAAACATTACGACACACACACACACACACACACACAACCACACACTTCCAGATTGAGTAGGCAAATCACGGCTCATGGATTGTGGCGTGGTCAAAATGATGGATAGATGCCGGGATTGCTTTCCTGCTTCCCATTCCACACTAGCCATATGGAAATGACATACACACAC
The DNA here is from genome assembly GCF_958295425.1 of Solea solea. Lineage (NCBI taxonomy): Eukaryota > Metazoa > Chordata > Actinopteri > Pleuronectiformes > Soleidae > Solea > Solea solea. The sequence goes on along the minus strand of NC_081149.1, from coordinate 4,196,755 downwards.
ACACACACACACACACACACACAGAGAGAGAGAGGTCTGTTTATTTACAGCCAGTGTCAAGCATGTGAGATTGATTATAAATGAACACTGGCCCATGATTAGCTTGAACATGATGGCGCGTGTGTGTGTGTGTGTATGTGTGTGTGTGCGTGTTTGTGTGTGTGTGTGATATATGAGTCTCAAAGAGTTGTGAGTTAATTACCGACTCTCCGTTTATCCCGGGAAGACTGACTTTCTCTGGTGGCGGCGTGTGATATGTCAGAAGAAGAGATGCAGACCTCCACCTTTAACAAGCGGTTGCAATTAGATGTACTTTAAATTACACACACACACACACACACACACACACACACACACACGGCAGAATACACAACACATGCTAGACGTCAGTGCGTCAGTGATCCCACACACACATGCACTGGGTTGTCAGTCAGGCAGTCAAGATCCGCCATCATCATCATCATCATCATTAACTGGACCTAGTTATCAAGTTACTGTTTGTGTTTCTGTATAGTTAGTTAATAATATAGTTCATTTATAGCTGTCAAACCTTGTTAATCACATTGCAACAGTTTGAGAAAAGTACCATGTAAATAAAGTCCTAATTATAATCACTGTATATCATGATCATCACTGAGATGATGCTGTAAACAGACACTATATGAGGTTAGAATGAATAACATGCTCGTTAGAGCTAGAATTGATGTTTTCATGCATTTTTGTTTTCAATAGTGATAGAAAAACAAAGATTGGGATTGGATTTATTGCACTGAGGAAGTGTAATCCTAACTGTGTAACACAATGACATCATTTTCTAAAGCTAGATTATTTACAATCCAGTGCAGTTTGCACGTTCAGTTGTGAAAACCTGCAGTTTACCTCAGGAACTGCAGGTTTTTATTGTGTCATATTAATCATCCCTGCTGTGATGTGTATGTCTGCTGTGATGAGGGTGTTTTTCACCCTCATCACAGCAGATTACTGTGGCACAATAATCTGCTGTGAGTCAAAGAACCTGCATCTGTGCCGGAGGAGCTGTACGTTTTTTTATCCACAGAATCTGTGTTTTACAAACACTGGGAGGTTCACAATGGAAACTGCTCAAAACAACACTCTTGCATGTTTGTTTATATGCAGCTAATACATTACAACTCTCTCTGGTCATAGTCTTCCTCTTCTAAACTCTTCAATGAAAAATGGCAAATTTAAAACTGTTCTTTAACTCATTTCATCTTTTTTCAGAATACAAGGCTCGGAATTCTGCATGAAGTTGTTGTTTTTGTAGAAGAGTAATTCATTTAAATTACATTATTTAAAAATAAATAAATAAATATATATTTGGATATTAGTCACTTTGGCTCCACCACTGCTCTATGTGTGCGCCTTCTATCCATCTCCTTCTCTGTTTTTGGTGTATTTCTGTAACAACGTAGAGCGCCACATATAGGCCTGGCATATCTACTACAGCATTAGGGGCCATTTTGGGAGGTTTCGTGTGGATGAAGACATTAACAGAAAACTTTTTTAAATGAAGGTAAATAATAAATAAGTCTGCTGTGTTTTTTACGACAGTGATCACACCTGCGACAAACAGGGGCCTCTTTTAGTTTAGATTGTTGCTGTAACACTAACAGTTACAAACAACACATGTGTTTTCCAACAAATTATTTAAATATTTAAATAGAATAAAAACTAATTATGGTGACTACAACATTTTGTAGTTATTTTAGGCACTGGCAGTTTATGGTTAGAAAGTTGTCATAGTGTGGTTTAACAAAAGAAAAAGAAGCAAGAAGCAAGTATCCTGTCAAACCACACGATGCTTGTGTTTCCTTTTTGTGGGTGCTCCATTTGTTTTGACATAAAATGAATCACTTCCTGTGTGCAGCGTGGACATGTGTGGAACACAGAGAGAGTCATTATGGTTTAAATGTAACAAACATTTGTTTATAGAAAAGTTTGGCAGAGATTGAATATATATATTTGTATAATTTGTTTAAAAATCAATACTGTTTGGGTTTTTGTGGCCTTAAAGTAAAAAAGTAAAACATCTGTATCTATGGAAACTTCATCAGCTGATAGGGAAGAGGAAGGATTTGTTTCAGTCTCACCGTTAGATGTCACTAATTCTTACACACTGGACCTTTTAGATTGAAGGATTTTGACGATGCATGAAAATAATAAAATAAATGAGGAGCTATTACTGTTATAAGACGAATGAAACATTTCAGGGAACACACACACACACACACACACACACACACACACAGCCCACATGTGTGTTAAAGGTCATTCTTTCACCCAGTCCTCCTGTGCAGTGTCTATGGCTCTCTGGTAAGCCCGGGGTTTTTATGGCATCCTTCACCCGACAATGGTAGCAAACCTGGCAACCTCACTGCGATGACAAGACTCTGTGATGGCTGCACACAGTCCAGGATCCTGGCTGCTGTTCACCACTAAATCCTTCCTGCACAGGACTGAAATAAAGCCGCCCTGATTTATTAAAGACGGGCCTAAAGCCATGGCAGGGGCAACACCAGTGTTTCTGGGTAAACAAATGCATATTTTTTAGCCTGATTCAATTCCAATTCATTACATATTTTAGAATATAAGCGACTGCTCTCTGCAGCACCATCAACCCATTCATTTATGTGATGGTAGTTTCTGACCAGTAATAACAAAAGTGTGACTACGTTGAATAAAACGCTCAATTAAAGTTATATTTTATTTCTTCAGATATTGAGAGCAAAGGATATAATTGAGGCAACGACATGAAAAACACAATATTTATGCTTTATGGACGTTGGTAAACCGCTCACATGAGAATGAAGACTGGACGGAAGTGAAGGAGATTTCATTCAGTGCAGTTTAATGTGAAACTGGAGTGGAACATTAAAGGTGGAGTAAAACTGTCGCTCCATCAGCGTGAAGCAGCCATAGTTTCAAGCATGATATCAAATCAGATGTGGTTCCACAGTATACGGGTTATTGTTTTGTCTTTGTTACACTGTTGAGTCTGCGCTGCTCAGCAACAAACACAAACACACACTGAGGCTCCCACACAACACACACAACACACAGCCCACCCAGCTGCCATCACATGTCACTCAAAGTCTGCCATGACCAATCAGAGGAGCCTGTCACTCCCTCTTTGTCCTCAACAGCCTTTGGTCACTTCAGACAAGCGGAACGGACAGCTATTCAAACCACTGTGTGTGTGTGTGTGTGTGTGTGTACAGGCCTCCAACAGCCAGTGATAAACATTTGAAAGCCTGTCTGTCTGTGTGCGTGTGAAAATATCACTGAGGACCACTGACAACAAGTCTGTGCACTGGGTGTGTGTGTGTGTGTGTGTGTGTGTGTGTCCATTTGATCAAAGCTGATCATGGCGCCACAGTTGTCGCAACAACACATAGCAACGTCATGGTAACAAAAACTGCACTGATGAATTTGACCAATTCCTCCTAAAACTGATCCCACACACATACACACACAAACGTGTCTCCGCCCCTTTAAATTCAAACCTGTCCGTCACATTGTTGGAAATGATGGTAATGATCCTCAAAAGCAAGGTAATTATTGAAATAGCATATTTGAACGACCAGTCAAAGTGCTTTACTTCAAATTATGCATCACATCAAAGTTCATCACAATCACACAAAAAGCTCAAATCACAAAAAAAGGTCATTAGAAAATCTAATTGAAATTCTTAAAATAAGGGTTTAAATTAGAAAAGCAATTAAATATTGGAGGTAAAAAGGGTGTAATTATGTCTTTAAATAAAAGGCTGTGGAGTAACTGTGTGTATAAGCAGCTTCAAATTCATCACTCCAATTAATAACAAATTATTACTTATTATACATTAGGGAAGGTGAGCAAAATGAATGGATCAACATTTGAACTACAACACAGTGGAAAACCTCTGTTCTCTGAGATTTTGTGAGTAAATCAACTTGAAGCTGTAAAAGTGAGGGAGGAGCTGAGCATCGATCATCCGTCACTCTCTATGTTTTAATTATGTTAATGATGAGAAACTCTATCAGGAGTCCTCTGGTTCTGACTGTAAAAGTATTTTGACCAAAAAGTCACCGAAATGTCATACTTTAGTATGTCGTCCAAAGTTTGACAAAAAAGTCATACTTTAGTATGTCGTCCAAAATTTGACAAAAAAGTCATACTTTAGTATGTCGTCCAAAATTTGACAAAAAAGTCATACTTTAGTATGTCGTCCAAAATTTGACATAAAAGTCATACTTTAGTATTTAGTCCAAATTTGACAAAAAAGTCATACTTTAGTATGTCGTCCAAAATTTGACAAAAAAGTCATACTTTAGTATGTCGTCCAAATTTGACATAAAAGTCATACTTTAGTATGTCGTCCAAAATTTGACATAAAAGTCATACTTTAGTATTTAGTCCAAATTTGACAAAAAAGTCATACTTTAGTATGTCGTCCAAAATTTGACAAAAAAGTCATACTTTAGTATGTCGTCCAAATTTGACATAAAAGTCATACTTTAGTATGTCGTCCAAATTTGACATAAAAGTCATACTTTAGTATGTCGTCCAAAATTTGACAAAAAAGTCATACTTTAGTATGTCGTCCAAATTTGACAAAAAAGGCATACTTTAGTATGTCTTCCAAAATTTGACAAAAAAGTCATACTTTAGTATGTAGTCCAAATTTGACAAAAAAGTCATACTTTAGTATGTTGTCCAAATTTTCAAAAAAATTGACAAAAAAGTCATACTTTAGTATGTCGTCCAAAATTTGACAAAAAAGTCATAGTATAGTGTGTTGTCCAAATTTTGACAAAAAAGTCATACTTTAGTATGTCGTCCAAAATTTGACAAAAAAGTCATAGTATAGTGTGTTGTCCAAAAATTGACAAAAAAGTCGTACGTTAGTATGACGTCCAAAAAGTTTATCTTTACTTTTCTTGAAGAGGAAAATAAGTCGTCAAACATAGAAAACCTTCTATATTTGTTTTGACAGATTATGAGAGATTATGATACAATGCAGTATCAATACAGTACATCTCTTTTTATTAATGTTTCCCTAATCTCACAGCTGATGTTTCAGATTGAGATGAGGTTCCACCTCTCAGCTGAGCACAGACAAACCTCTGAACTCTGCTTACAGATGAAAATAAACTTATTTTTTAATAATGTTTCACATTCTCCGTGTTGGTTTTAACACCATCTGGCTATTTTCTGTTTATATTGTTCAAGTAATTTAGTTTTAATCTGTTTAACACTTTAGAAAGAAAAACACTGCAGAGAAGCATCATGTAATCTGTATGACTATAATCTGTGATAATCCTGTACAACCGCACTGTTTACATACCATAAAGATTTCCTCAATGTATACATGCAATTATTAATAGTAATAGTAAGAATAATAATATAGTATTTCAACACTTTTTCATATACTTTTATATCACTGTTCTATATATTTTTATTTTATTTATTCTAGTTCTAGTTTGCATTTTTATTTTTTTAAATCCTACTTGCCTCTGTCCCTTTTTTTTTGCTGTAATAAGTAAATTTAGAAGGTTCAGGATCTATTAAATCTAATCTAATCCAGTCTAATCCAAGTGCTGTATGTGTGTGAATGTGAATGAACTGCAGTGTAAAGAGCTCTGAGTGCTCATCAAGACTAGAAAAGCACTATATGAATATATAAATACAGATCCTTACCTTTTATGTAGTCCTGTAATAAATAAATAAAAAAAATATATAAAAAAACACAAATTATACATCAGAACTTTAAGCAACAAATACATCAATGCAAATCTTTTTCTATGGAAAACAATGAGGGGAAAAAAAGCAAAAGAAGAAGACGAAGAACAAAGAAGCCTGTTTACATTATCAGGGAAATAAATGACAATTGAATACATTTACTTATTATTACTGACACATTCATTCTGTAATGAATGAATACCTACATATAATATATTATATAATATATATATGATACCGTTCTCAATGATGTGCTGGTTATTAGGACACATGTTGTGAAGGAAAGAGTGTAACACAATCAGTTTACTGTACTTTACCATATTCTCTCTCTGTCTGTAACTCAACACAATGACTGTTATTTTTGACTGAAAGCTGTTTTCTCTGCACCGCCTAGTGGTCAACCAGCAAAACTACAACTACAAATGGCAAAAGGACAGTAGCCTACTTTATTCATGTTTTACTTAATAGTTGTATATATATGTATACATATATATATATCTCTATATATCTATATATAGAGATATATATATATGTATATATACATATATATGTACTGTAAGACTGAATATGAAGTGGTCAAACTAAATGAAACTGCAGAATCAGAAAAATAAGGAATACGATTAGGAAAACACAATATTAGCAGCAGATATATAACTATATACCTTAACATGAAGTGTATACATAAGTAAGTGCTTATGAAGTGATATGACCTTTAAGTTCCATGACAATAAATATAACTAAATAATAAATAGAATTATGTGAATGAAAAGTATTTACATTGACTTTAAAATGTAACTATGCTGTCAAACCCACAGGGTTTAATATGACAGGAATTCATAAAATAATCACCTAAAAGCAGCCGATGTTTACCTCATCACATCATATATCTTAGAAATATCATCACATTATATATCTTATAAATAACTTACAATTGTTTTGTCTCTTACTTTTGAAGGAAGAAAAGATTAATTTCCTGATTAAAAAAAAGTCTTTTCAATCCGAACCCAGACCCTGAAACATCTCACTTTGTGTTTACGTCAGTGTGAATCACCAGGAAAGTTTGGTACAGTCTCTGCTTGTGTTTAAATACACCGTTACTGTAGGCAGAGAAAGAATTAAAAAGTAACAGAATTAATCCCAGACACTCCCCTGCTGTCTGGCTTTATCGCCACCTCCACCTCCACCAGCACCTCCACCAGCACCAGCCCCAGCACCAGCACCGCTTCCCCTCTATTTTCATTAACTTGTCTCTACATGTTTACCTTCAAACTGGGATAAATGGTTTTTCTGTTGCTAATTGTGGCCCCGTGTTTTTTCTGCCGGCTGGTTTCGTGTTTCTCCAATCAGAGCTTTGGGATCCTGTGTGGAACCAGTTTGTTTTTCCAAGCACAGGGGCATCATTTATAACCCGCGCGCGCGTGTGTGTGTGTGTGTGTGCGTCGGTGTGTGTGTGCGACCCGTTTCTTCTGCCGTCTCATGGGTCTAAAAACGTCCCGTGAAGTAGCAGCAGATCAAATGATGAATTGGGACTATTTTCTCGACCTCACGTGCACATTTTAAAGTTAAAATGATGCTTAAATTGAGGAGGATGCTCAGGTTTAATGCAGACTTCATCATACGTGGTTTAAAAATGAAAGAGTTGACACTGGAGATCACACTCTGTGTGTGTCTGTGTGTGTGTGTGTGTGTGCTGCATGGGAAGGTGAGATGGCTTTTTAATATCGAGTAATTCATCTTGCAGACCACAGATGATCTTTGGCCAGATGGTGACGTGAGGCCCCAGAGTTTGGTTCTATTTATTTTGTTTCTATTTATTTTAAAAGGAGTCGTGCGGCTGAGCAGTCTAAAGGCCATGTGTTGTGTTTCTCTTTTCATGCTGAATGAGGGATGATTGAGTTTGGCCATGAGGCCCGCCTTCACACACCAGCAGCTCTGGACTGATCAGGTTTGTGTTCTTATATGTAACCTCTGCATGGCTGTGAGCGTGCACAACGTTACAGTTCTATACATGACCCACACTTATCTGCTCTGACACCATCAAACCACATTTACACCAATAGTTTGGCAGTTTGATGCCTTTAATTGCTCCTCACTGTAAGTACAAAGCCAGCTCATCAGGGCTACGGTGGATCAGTGGTCGTCTTTGAGCTGAAAGGTTGTGGGTCTGATTCCCAGCTCCACGAGTCTGCATGCCGATGTGTCCTCGGGCAAGACACTCCTGACGGTGAGCGTGTGAACGTGCATGAACGATGTGTGATAGAAAATAAGCTGCACGCACATGCACTGTATGAATGTGTGAGTGAATGCGTGAGTGAATGTGTGAGTGAATGCGTGAGTCAATGTGTGAAGAGCGTAAAGCAACTAGAAAAGTGCTGTATAGACACAGACCAATGTTCAAAGTTTCTACATCTCTGTTGTTCTTCTCTCTGCCTTTAGAGGTCGCCACAGCGGATCATCTGCCTCCATCTTGTCCTCTCCCTTGTGTCCTCCTCTGTTCCACCAAGTGTCCTCATGTCCACAGCATCCATGAACCTCCTCTGTTCCACCCAGTGTCCTCATGCCCAGCAGCTCCATCTTCAAATAAAGTCAATTTTAGGAAACTTGCACAGAACGTACGTGAATCTTTAATAAAATTGATCCAATTCTAGACATAGGAGTGATTTTATTTACGTTTCACAAAGGTTTTGTGCAACATTCCCAAGATTGACATGTGTTACAATAAATTCCTGTGGTCTCTCGCTGTCATAAACATGTGACAGTAAGATGTCGGTCTGTGGGGAACATGATTCTCTTCATTGGAATCACTGATGGGAAAAGTCAGAAATCATATGTTAAATATGTAGCACGACCTTCAGTTACAGTAATCATTATTATATATTATATATTATATATATTATAGTTTTATAAATATTATATAACATTAAATGTGTAAAATATAGACATAATATATACTGTATATTGCACATATTTAAGATGAAGATGAAGGTTCCTTCTTTTTTTCTTTCACTGTTGTTAGTTCAGTGTGTGAAGTGACGGCTGATTTCTCTCTGTGATATTCTTCATTCATGCACCTTCAAACTTCAACCCTATTCCATTAGCGTGACTTCTAATGAAGTTCTCATGGTTGAAGGTTCAAGCTGAACATTTGTGGAGATGCATGTTTGGTTTGTTGCAGACAGTTCCAAGATCAAAGCTCTGCTGGATCCAGCTCTGGATTTCAAACACAAACACGAGAACACGATCAATCTTGTGAGTTAACGCTCAGCAAGAACATGAACATTTGACAAAATGTCCAGCTTTTCCTTTAAGGAGGTTCTCAGTGCGTCCTTATGCTGGTCTCTGGGGGTCTTCATATTTTTCTCGGTCTCTCTGGAGATCCCTGGAGGGTTCTGGAGGCCCCAGTGTCTGGCTGTTGTTGGCAGTGACTCTTGACTCCTCATGGTGTCAGAGGCTTGGCGTTTCTTGGTGCTAATTAGTTTTTAGAGCCAGGCTTCCAGCTGGAGCCCTCTGCAGAGAGAAAACACACATAATTACATTTCCACATCAGATTAGAGGTGATGGTTTGCAGGCAGAACAGAGACAAGGCCAACGCAGAGCTCCAACGTCAGCCAAACGCGTGGTCACAGAGGCAAGTGGAAAGTTTAGCATGGGTTAGGGCAACCTTTCACACACACACACACACACACACACTCACACATAGGTTTTTGTGGAGACTTATTTTAATCTTCACCATGAAACTACAAGGACTAGCCTGACCTTTGCCCTTTGGAAGTGAGTTACAATAGGTAGTGGTTAAAATCTACTCTTTCTTTAGTCGTATGTGTAATACGGGGACATGTCAGAAAACAGCTGAGCTACACAACGTGCTAACCAGTGTTAGCTTTGTGACGGTAACGTTTGGATTCTGTCAATCTGGGAAAAATCTCATAATCCTGTGTTTGAAGTGTTTGAAGTGTGCCCCTTAAAACTCTTTGGAGGACATTTTAGCCTTTACACTAACTTAGAGTAGAGTACAGAAGTAGTGTAACGGACAAGTAGAAGCTAAATGACTGTGTGCACACTCACTTCCTGGTTTTCAATAATAATCCAGCCTTTCTGGTAGACTGTGAGAGATCTATAATCTGTGTCTGCACGAGTTACCAAGTATTATAGCGGAGCTGGCTTATATTTCACAGGAAGTGACAAGTGACGCTCTGTGCGTATACTGTGGTCCTTTAGTAGGAGCAAAGGGGGGGAAATGGGATTGAGCTTAATTCTATCTGCTCTCAAATCAGTGGTGTTTAGATTTCGTGTCACCCGGTGACATTTCTGCGCTGCGCACAGGAAGTGGTTTGTTTCATGTCAAGACAGACGGACGAGTCTGAGACTGAGACGCCTGCAAACAGCACACACACACACACACACACACACGTGCTCCCACAGTCAGGTCTGATAGTGATGCTTGACACAGTTTTCAGATTAACAACAAAAGTTACGTACTGCAGCTTTAACTTACAGGGACTTGCTTTTGTTCCAAGACAAAAATGGTCAAATTTAAATCCTCACAGCATGGTCACTCATGTCTTGTTGACCCCACCCCCTCCAAAATGGCCCCACCCACTCTCTCTCTCTCTCTCTCACTCTCTCTCTCCCTCTGTACCCCATTGGGTGTCACATTCACTCCGCCCACTGCCTCTCTCTCACACACACACTCTATGTCTCTCTCCCTTTCATCTCCCCTCCCTCCAATGCTCTCTCTCTCTCTCTCTCTCTCTCTCTCTCTCTCTCTCTCTCCTTCTATAAGCTCACAAAAACAGATCGATCTGTGAAGACGTGAGCAGTAAATGATTTATTTTTTAGTTATTCATTTTCTGTTTTTGCCTCACTTTGATTCATGAAATCAAATGTAAAGGTTGATTAAAAACAAAAAAAAAACTCTCACACTCCTCCCCCAACTCCCTCCCTCTCTCTCTCTCTTGCTCTCTCTTTGTGACATCACAGCTTAATTAGCCAATCAGAGGCAGGTCAATTTGTCAATGTCAGTGTCTCGGCCAATGAGCTGCCGTATGGTAATTGTGTGCAGCCAATGTCTGTGTGAGGAGCTGAGTTAGTGCATCAGGCAGTGAGGTAATGCAGGCGCGCACACACACACACACACACACCTGAGATGTGTCACTCAGTGAGGACACAGTCACATGGTCATGAGAGAACGCAGAGGCACATGAAATCATTTCCTTCAGTGTGCTGTTGCAGTGACTCAGTGAATGAAAGTTTAAACAGGTGGAGGATAGAAAGCAGAGTTTGTCGTCTGTGTGCATGATGATGATGATGATGATGATGATGATGATGACAGTGATGGAGACGGTGAACCTTTCTTTGTGCTGAGTCAGACGCTGGTCATTTCACAACAGTCTCCTGCAGCTGCACTCGCTGTCTGTCACTCTGTTCCATCTTTCTCTGCGTCTGCAGGAGTCTGCGGTGACGAGACACTGTGGAGTCTGCGGAGTCTGCGGAATCTGTGGTGACGAGACACTGAGGAGTCTGTGGAGTCTGCAGTGACGAGACACTGTGGAGTCTGCAGGAGTCTGCGGTGACGAGACACTGTGGAGTCTGCGGAATCTGTGGTGACGAGACACTGAGGAGTCTGTGGAGTCTGCGGTGACGAGACACTGTGGAGTCTGCAGGAGTCTGCGGTGACGAGACACTGTGGAGTCTGCAGGAGTCTGCGGAATCTGTGGTGACGAGACACTGAGGAGTCTGCAGTGACGAGACACTGTGGAGTCTGCAGGAGTCTGCGGTGACGAGACACTGTGGAGTCTGCGGAGTCTGTGGTGACGAGACACTGAGGAGTCTGTGGAGTCTGCGGTGACGAGACACTGTGGAGTCTGCAGGAGTCTGCGGTGACGAGTCACTGTGGAGTCTGCGGAGTCTGCGGTGACGAAACACTGACACCTGTTCTGCCTCCTGGCTTTAAATCCTAACAACTTCATTTAAGTAGTTAGGAATACACGTGTCTACTTAGTTACATCTGTATTTGCAGTACTAATACACACGTATAGGAATATACATGTATGTATTTCACAGTTATACTGATAATGGTAGTATTAATACACGTGTATAGTAGAAATACATATATATCTTCATAGTCAGACCTGTATCTGTAGTATTAATACACATGTACAGTAGGAATACACTTGTATCTGTAATGTAAATAAACATGCATGGTATGCATACATATGTACAAATATATCTATAATGTGGTACAAATACACGTCTCTGCATAGATACAACTGTAGTAACACTTGTACTGTATATGTATTAATATACCTGTCTGTACTGTAACTTTCAATGCCCGTGTGTCTGTAATATTAATACATTTCTATCTGTATTATTTATACTTACATATTTTCATTGCAATCCAGTTCCAATTCACGCTATTATTATTATTATATATACAGTATTAAGGGTTTTATTGTTTATTATTTCAGTACAGTGAAATAACATATTTTTCTTAGTAATATTATTACAAGTATCCATTATTTTAGCATGTCATTTTTAACCGCTGTTAAACATTAAACTTATTGTGTATCAAAATAAATAAGAGCAATTGATGTTTGAGTCCACTAGATGGTGCCAAATACCCACTCTCACATGAGCTGTGTGAGTATAATGTTTATACAGTGACTGAAATGACACGTGACACTAAATGTTGCAAAATCAAGTCAAAGTGAATTCCAATATTTTTAAACAGGATTGCAAACACATGACTATGTCCTCCTAAATTACAATATTATATGAATATAACTTGAAAGTACTGGTATTTATACAGACATACACACATAATGTGCTGTGATGTTAAGTCAAAGTTGATCAGCTGTAGTGAAAGGACTGAAACAATCGTACTATGAGAAAAACCAGGACGACTGGAAACAAGGACAAATATACAGTTTTATTTTCGGTCTCACAAATGGTGGATAAAGAAAAATTACAAAATGATCAATTTGTCTTTGGCTTTTTTCCCTCTCCTTTTTCATCTAACATATTTAATATCAGTTCCTTCCTTCCTTCTTCGTTCAGGTCCCTTTGATTTAGAAAATCAGTTTTATGTACAGATTTGAATTCCACTGAAGGAAAGGTTAGAGCTTTTTTGTTTTTCCTTTTAATAAAAGTTTTAACAGTGCAAAATATTGCCTCGTCCACATTCTGCTACTTGTTTAGCGTCATAATAAACATTTAAATAAACTTTGAGCATTTAAGGAGCCTACACACAACACAACTTTATTAAACTGAACAGTTCAGTGCACAGATGATGTCACGGGCCTCGTTTATTTATTTCGATTGAGTTTTTGTTGAAAATTGATCCAAAATTGATTTGGACTGGTAACATTTTATGGGGGAAAAAAAATTGACCAACACGCAAATAAGACGCAAATAGGAGGAAGATCTAGCTCCTCCTCCTCCTCCTCCAGTAACAAAACAAAACAATGACCCATCGTGACGTTCCTCATGTTTTCATGGAGATGAATATTAGACTGAAACTGTCAGTTTCCTTTAATCAGGAGCACAGATGGACTCCACTATCTTCACCCTTTCACAAGCATTAACTTCATTAATCCCGTCACACGCCGTGTAACAAATGCCATTGCACAAAGTAAGTATGAAAAGCCTGTGTGACTGGTTAACAGTGTAACAGTGTAACAGTGTAACAGTGACATAAACAGGCCTCTAACCAGCTTTCCTTTCGTCTGTTTCTACAAAAATATCTTTGGGACTAAAAATATTCTCTGGGACGTTTGCGGTCCGCGTCATTTCAGTATGGACCATTTGATCTGCTCCTTCGCCGACTGGAGAACCTGGAGACACAGAGACAACAACAACATCCACGTCGTGATACAACGTAACGTGAGAGGAAAGCAAAGACGTTAACAAAACAGCCAAAAAAAAAAGAACATTAAAAGAGAAATTAGAGAAGCGTTCGCTGAGGACAATATGGGAAATAAATGTGTGTTGAAGACTGGAATGATTTATTAGCTGAATTATAACAATAATCCACCACTCATAGATTATAATCTAAGTAATGGGTGAGATGGGAGTGACCTGCATTAGGTTTAAAGACATTACAGATGAACTGAGCATGTAGCTAATGTACAGTTTATTGATAATAAGTCTATCACAGTTTATTATATTTTATTACAATATTTAATGCCATGGTAGTGAAATAAAGAGCTTGTTTAGTCGTGTATGTATTTATATTCTAATAAAATCACTGTCTGTGGAGTTGTTTCTTCAGTATTTTCTGTAACAGCAAACCTCTTGTCGTATTGCAGTACCACTCTTCAACCACTAGATGTCAGTAATAGTGTAAATAGTAACACCAATACATTCTTAATAATAACATTTTAATTAAAATGCAGCCACTTTTCGGCAACACAGCGTTTCTGTTTTTGTTGTGATCACAATTAACTAAGTTAAATCTAACTATTACAGTGAATTATGTTTTTATTGTTAGTTGACGGCTGATTTTTAATCAGAATTTTCCAGCCTGTAATTCAATAAATTATTACGAATTATCATTTTTGAGTTAATATATTTTTTTTTTTGTGTGGAACAATATTATAGTAAATTTATGTTCATTCACAAATGCAGGGATTGAGATTTAGTTTTCTTTACATAAAATGCATTTTAAACTGTAGATGTATCACTAGGTTCTTGTCCCCACAGATTTGAATAAACACATCATTTATTAAAGTATAATAATAATAATAATAATAATAATAATAATAAAAGAGCAAACGATCATCTCTCTCCTTCTGTCAGTCTGTGCATTATTCCTCGACTTCCTTTCACCGCTGTGGCAGTTGCTGCCTCTTTATTCTGACAGCAGGGGGCGCTTGGAGATCAGTTATTCAAACAGCTTTACTTTGTAGATACAATTTTTTACATGTCGATCTTATTAAATTAGACATTAAACTGAGTTTTCAGTTAAGTTTTAATTGACTAAAGAAAACAAAGTAAAATAGTAGTACAACAGTAGCCATTTATCAGTATTACACATATTTCTTTGATGAATAATACTCGTTTAATCTGATGCAGTATTATTGTCTGACTTACTTTTATGTACTTATCATTTTCATTTCATCTGTTACTAATTAGTTTTATTTTATTTAAGCTCCTTTTATGATTACCCATTAGTGACTGCATGTTGTTCTCCCTCGCAGCTATTTGTGAGTTCCATGATAGTGTTTTCCTCATAACCGCTTTATTTTATTCTGTAAAACACTTTGAACTGCAGTGCTTTGTATGAAACGTGCTGCATAAATAAAATGTGATTTATTACAAGTAAATACATGAAGATTTCCTCGCCAGGTGCTGGTGTTATTGAAAAAACAGCAGAGGTCATAGTGAACTGACATTTTTGGGACAACGTGAATGTTAAATTGTAAATATTTCACATGAGAGGACGAGTTGTTGTTCTAGTGCTCTATTTTTACAACGCCACAAGGGGGAGCTGCATCTTCTCCATTCAATCACTGCTCACTATTTCTTCCCGTGGGTGACTTTTTAAGTTACAATCGTCACAATAGCGTTAATTATTTTGTTCGGGATAACTGTGACATGTGAAAGACTGACAGAGAGAGAGACAGTTCAACAATAATAATAATAACAATAACAATAATAATAATAATAATAACAATAATAATAATAATAATGTTTTGTTTTGATAGGATAACTGCATGTGGTATGAAATCACTTGCATGTTTCCATATGATCACTCGGTAAAATATCATTGATATGGTTTATAAAAACTGTGATAATCATAAGGAGTAAGCACTGGGATGAATGTGTATGCAATTGAATGCATAATATGAATCATTTAAATGGTAAATTGCATAAAATGTTAATATGGCAGCCCTCCTTATTATTCTCTACTCTTCAGGTACACTTCAGTGAGCCCTGCTCTACAGTTTCTCAACACGTCACCTCAAGGACTGAGTTTCTGGCCTCAAAAATTGCTAAATGTAATCACTGTACCCACTGTATATATATCTTAATACACTATACAGTTAACATACATACACACACACACATATATACATATATATGTATATATATACACATATATATGTATATATATATATATGTGTGTGTATATATATACATATATACATATATACACATATATACATATATACATATATGTATATATATATACATATATACATACATATATACATATATGTATATATATATATGTGTGTATATATATGTGTATATATATATACATATATACACATATATATACGTGTATATATGTATATATACAGTATATACACATATATACATACATAGAGAGAGGAAAATAGTGAAACAACATCAAAAAAAGCTTTGGACAGCAGTGCAGAGAGACTGTTAGTAGAGACTTACATTAGAGGTCAGGGCCAGTTTCTCTGTTATATGCTGTGAGGGTTAGAGCAATAAAAGAGAAGCTTAGGGTGCCAGTATTCACTCACTCACTCACTCACTCACTCACTCACTCACTCAACATCATAACAGCTAAAAACATTTAATTCAAATAAACACATTTGTTACGGCAGAAAATGAGTGAAGCACAAACATATCCGACGTTAGCTTGGATGCTAACTTAGCTTTCTGTGAGTTAAAAACCGTCATTCAAACAAACATTCACCCACTGTTAGCATGTTAGCATGAGCGTGAAGACAGCTGCTGATTATTATCAGCCACAGTAAAGGTGCAGCGTTTCTGTCATTTATCATCAAGTAAAAAAAGCTATTGTTGTCACATTAATGTTAGTTTCCAAACATGCAGTGTTAGTGTGAGCATGTACTGTACGTGCTCCAGTGTACACGTGTCGTGTTTATTGACTTCATGTGGCCTTGATTTCCAAATCTGGCCCTTTTTTAAGTGCTAGTGCTCCAAATGCTACTCACCATATCATTTGTGGTGTGCCACAAGGCTTATGCTTAGGCCTACTTCTTACTTTAGATCAAAAATATATTTGGAATTCCCTGCCAGACGCTCGCTTTTTAAACTCTTTAAACTTTTTAAAATTTCTAAAAAATAGAGAAGTGCCATGAGAGGAGATTTGTTGGGTGGGCATTCCTGTGGACGCCCAGCAGTAATATTTTCATGACAGTACAGAGAATATTCAGGATTCTATCCACCTGGAACAAATGAATTGGATGCAAAAGTTACATCTTATACCTGTTGTAAATGGTGAAAACGGTATGTTTTGCCCATTAATCTATACAATCTATACAATCACACATGAACTGTACACGTCCAGACAATTATCTGAGAACTCCGACATCTGTAACTGAAGCTCCTACAACAACAGTGAGAGTTGGCACAGCAGTGGGCCTTTAACACATTTTCTTCCGTTAATCACAATTATGTTTTATTATTTATACGTTATTACATGAAACCGTCGCTTGACTGAAATATAGTTGATTTCATGTAAAAAAATAAAAGGATTTTTGCATTTTTACAACCGGCACTGTGCACGCTGAGACTCACATGTGCATCAGTGACAAGGTTTTTGAAAATATGACATATGTAAGTAGAATCCAACATGTATAAGAATAAAACGTGAAAAACAGTACATTTGTGCCGACACTGGTTTACTGAATTATGGGTCTGAACGGTTTAGATGTCATTTGTGGTTATTTTAAAGGAAGGTGTGTAAAAACGTGTGTGTGTGTGTGTGTGTGTGTGTGTGTGTGTGTGTATGTGTTACCTGGGCAACGCTTTGTTCAGACAACGGGTTCTCGTCCGCCTGTAAAACACAGCGACATGGTTTGGTTTACAGAGGAAAAGTGCAACACTATGCACACACACACACACACACACTCACACACAAGCAGAGCAGTGCATACTGTAAATAGTGATATTAAACACACGGTTAACAGCTCAACCAAACACAGCTCGTATTAGAACACACTCAAATATGTCTTTTTACAGTTATGTATATTAATTCTCTCCAGTTATAAAAGCTTTTAAAAGCGTGGTTCTGAAGCATAAAGTCCTGCCACCAACCTGCTGTTTTTACACCTGCTTGTTAGTCATCACACTCTCTCACCATGCTTTTACCTGGTCTGTCTCGCCCATCCCTCTGTTGTCTTTCCACTGCATTCTCACTCATTCACTCTCTTTAACTCACTCGCTCACCCTCTCTCTCTCTCTCTCTCTCTGCCTGTCTGTCTGTCTACAGCAGCTGACTCCTGTCTGTCTGTCCCTCTAGGTTTCCAGTGATGTAGTCAAACAGGACAAAGCCATAGGCCTGCTCTGACAGTGACTGACACCGTTCAGAGGGGGAGACACAGGGAGGAGGAGAGAGAGAGAGAGAGAGAGAGAGAGAGAAAGGTGAAGTCGGTGAGATGAAGAGAAAAGCTTCCGTCTCAACGTATGACAACATTTCACGTCATTTCTTTTTCTCATTCCATTTTTGCATCGTTTCAAATCATCCAGTTATGAGACAGAAGTGGGAGTGATTGACAGTCTTCTTACTCTGTAGTTGACCTTCTTCAGAACCTGCTGGGGGTCACTCTCCAGAATCACCCTGGCAACAGAAACCAAGCAGCCAATCAGAAACGCAGAGCATCACAGACAAGAGAAGAGAAGGGTTATTTTTCTTTTCTTTTCTTTAACTAGGAGTTTAACTAGATTTAATTTTAAATACGACAAAATGGTGTTTTCCTTTTACCCTCCATCAACGATCTCATCCACCACCAGGTAAACTCCTTCCATGTTATCCAGTAAACACACACGCTCCACATTTTTCCTACAGAAAAATATGAATCATTGAACCTTAAATATCATGACATTTCCTGTGCTAGTTTGTTATTCTGTCAAAATTGCAATTCCACTGGAGAAATGACGGTGATTAAGTCCATCACATAAACCTGTTTCCCACTATAGCAGTGTTTGGATCTTTGCCTCGTGTAATTCCAGTGCTGCACACAGGAAGTGCCCAAACAATGATGAGCAGCGAGTTCTTGCCCCTTCCACCCCTGCTCTGCAGCTGTATACTAGTGATGTCCCGATACGATATTGATATCGGTCCAATATCAGCCAATAACGAGTATCTGATTATATCGACCGCCTCTAAAATCTCCGATATAATCGAGTCCATTCCGCTCCAGCAGCGCCCGAAATCAGAGGCTACGAAGTTAGCTAACGACGCGAGTTAGCCGTTAGCACCACGTGAGCTAAAACTACATTATTTCATAAACCAGCGCCACCTGTTGACTTTCAACAGCCTCCGTGTGTTAATTATACCCCAAAAACAGCCGGGATCATTCAGAATGTGAAAGATTCCCCTGCAGGTGCGTCACTAACATCACTGATTTAAATGGTGCGGTTACTTTGTTACTTTACTTCTGTTAGTCTGCTTTAAGTTCCGTCTCAGGTTCCTTCAAACAGCTCCAGATGTCTATTTTAGTATTGGACACATGTAGAAATAAAAAGGAGGTTGCCATTGAAGCTTAGCCTCACTGACTGCACACAGCTCTCCACATGACCCAGTTACACCCTCGACACAACTGTACAAAACACAGCTGCACTTCCATTTGTCTGGATATTGAAGAACCTGCAACTGGACCGTACCCTGCACGAGTCTGTCCAGCCAACACGGAGAAAAGCATCCGACATGCTCCAGCTCACCAGCACAGTCTGAACTATGTCACAATAACTCTTACATGACGTATTCATTAATAAGTCATGTGTTTCTGTCCAGCACTGTTTTCAAATATTCCTTAAATGCTGCAGTCCAGCCATCAGGTCCATATACATATATATATATATAGATATATATATATGTGTATATATATATATATATACATATATATATATATATATAGATATATATATATATATTCAATAGATTCAATAGATTCAATATAGATTCAAACTTAAAATAATTATATTTACGGTGTAGTCTTTAGTATATTTTATAATATACTATAATATACTATTGCGGTTTAAAATAAAACCACGTTAGCGTCTGCACTCTTGCATAGTGTATCATGACATAATCTCTCAGAGTCTCCATCACTCACGCTCTGCATTACTACTGCATCGGTTACCACAGCAACCACATAAGCGGCTCTTTGGCTGCTAATGTGGTTGTTGCAGTCAACATTGAGGGATGTGCCGGTGTTGAATTTTACATCAGTCTTCACCCGCGAGAGAGAGGCTTGAAGTAGTGGGAGTGTTTGTGTGGACTGACATCAGCACAGAAGGTGCCGAGGCTACAAACTCAGAAATCAATACGGATTCAAGAACACACTTTCATTCACTGAGAAACATTGCACTGATAAAAACAAATCTTTGTCCTCCAGTGATCAGAAGGAGTCAGCAGCATCAGAATGCATCTAGAAGCTGCTCCTCTGAGCTCTACATGCTGTACAGTAGACCCCATAGAAGTGATGAAATTTACAGGGGTCTTTAAATGCATCTCGTTAGTTCAAGACACTGGGAACCCTGCATTACTTTCACTAGCTCTCATGCACTGGATTTCAGAATATTCAATGAATAATATCATTCACTTTTCAAAATTGCCTTTTTGCTAAAATGCCTATCTCTAATATAAGGGTTGCAAAATTCTGGGAATTTTAAAAATTGGAAACTTTCCATGGGAATGAATAGGAATAAAGTGGAATTTTTAAAAATTGAAGTTTGGGAACTCTGTTGTTCAATAACATATTTTACCATAAAACAATCAGATTTGATGCAAATAGGCAGTCCCAGACACACAGCACAGAGGCCACGCCCCCTACATGTGCACAAAAACAGATGATTTCTGCATACCTGAACTACTGAAGCCACGTTTGAACCCAAATATGACTAAATAAAGTAGATATTTGATCTATGGTGTTCTAACCCTAACCCTAAGTTTAACTAGCAACTATTCAACCTTGCTAGTTACATTACATTAGTTAACTAACTTATTGTGTTTATATAGTTTCTTTAAATCCAAAATTTCCAGTTCATTCTCATAAATTCCAGCGGAAGGTTTCCAATTTGGTAAATTTCCAAAATTCCCAAACTACACATCCCATGGAAAGTTTCCGGAAATTTGGCAGGAATGGTCCACCCCTTGTGCATGTGTGTGTGTGTGTGTGTTGACGTACCTGAGGATGTGACTGAGTGAGTCAAACAAACAGTTGAGCACTGACATCAGCATCAGCTATAAAAGAGAGAAAAGGAAAGAATTTAGATAGATTTCTTTTTCACAAGCACTTCAAATATTTTTGATTCACTTATTTATTATTTGATGTAAAATCTTTACGAACATTTAACCGTGAGTATTTCCAGACCCTGCTGTGTAAAACACCAGAACACCAGTACCCTTAAATAACCCTTAATATACCCTTAAATCTAAAGCAGGATCCTTGGTAATGAAGCAAGAAGAATATTTACTTTGTCAATTCCTTTAAAATATTAAAACATACACAACTTCATTAACCTTCATTATGATTGCGTCAACTTTCAAATTTCATGCTATTGTCATTATTTAACTTTCTTTTCATGTAACTAATTAAAGAGATTGTTATTCTCTAATCCCTTAATTGGGTATTTTTGGAGAAGGTCCCGCTCAAAAGTGGTGAATTGAAATGATCTTCTGCTCAATGTTTATTAAAGAATCCTGCGTGAGCTGTAGAGGGCACTGTTCTCCATGTGACAGGATGACACACAGCGTCGCTGAGACATAAGAAAGAGCCTCAGATCATTCTATTCCTCATTTCATTATTTCCTAAGAGCTGAGGGAAAGAAAAAGCTTTGTCGCACAGAGAGAGTTAAGTGCACACTACCTCATTCTCCTGAGCACTTCCCACCACGTAGAGGAAGAGATCTATACTGCCCTTATAGACAATGGTCATCCCCTCCAGGAAAGCTATCTCATCTGAGGAGAGAAAGAACGATTGGTTAGGGATGAAACGTAAGACCTCTCTTTTATTAAAGAAGACGATATAAGTGAGAAGAGAGACGAGCGAGCGTGAGAGGGACGAGGGAGAAGGAGGCGAGGACGGGCGGAAGAAGACAAGGAGAGGAGAAATGCATTTAGAGGCAGAGGAGCAGAACAAAAGGGAGGATGAGGTGAGTGGATATAGCATGACAGGTGTAGACGGAAGAGGAGAAAAGGAGGAGTGAAGGAAGAGTTTTGGACAAAAGGAGGAATATATTGGGTTAGGAATGAAGAGGCCTGGGGAGGGGACTCAGGTATCAGCTGTGTCAAACTAACAACCTCACATCCACTGAAAATCAAACTTGCTTTGGTTTCAGGCCAAATATTCTTTTTTGTTCCATTGTTTTTAAACGAAACAATTTAACAGAAATGGCAAAGTCTCTTTTTTATGTGCAGGGGTGTTAAATGTACGGCCTGCGGGCCAGAACCGGCCCACCAGTGATGAATTTGAGAAAATTTCACATTATGATTATAATGTAATAATAACTAGGACTGCACGCTGTCATGATAGGGTCCTCGCGTCCCCACGCCAGTCAGGGAATGCACTCACTCACTCACTCACTCACTCACTCACTTTTGAATACAACTTTTCACCTTTGACGTGTCCAACTCATTTACGTGTGGTGCAAATGTCCAAAATGGACGTCAAAATTCTAAAAAAGGCTGACTTCCTGTTGAGTTGAGGCCGTGGTTACGGACTCTTTTGTTACTGTCCGTAGACGTGTTCAGGGTCGGTCTCTTGTGTCACGTATGAAGTTTTCGAGGCGATCGGTCAATGTATGAGGAAGTCATAGGGCACTTCCTGTTTTCGTGGCTTCCGATGGTTGCCATGGCCACTGGCCACGCCCTTTTGAATCCAAGAAAACCTTTCGATCACATTTTGCCTTTGATGTGTCCAATACTAGCAGTAATTGTCACATTTTTTAAGTCTGTATGATAAACGTGCTCAGACGAGTTTGTTCATTTACGAAGCGCACAAATCGCCAAGATGGACGCCAAATTCAAAATGGCCGACTTCCCGTTGAGTTGAGGCCATGGTCCCGATGGACTTTTTTGTTCGTCTTGGTTCTATAACATCTTCCCGCCAAGTCTCGTCAAATTTGGTGAAACTTAATCTTGGCGAGCTCCATCCACGTTTCACATCAGGGGGCGCTACAGAGACCTCGAGGACGCACGTGTCCCAGAACTATGGTAATATTGCATTATCGCCAGACCTGACCTCCATGCAAAGTTTCAAGAGATTTTAAGCACGTTAACCCCCTCAAAAATGACCACAAACCACGTGTATGAGGGATAACAACAGGTTCCAAACTATTTTGGCCCCTCCCATTCGTGGCTCGGGCCCTAAAAATGTGAAATATTATATTTTTCAGTTACCTGTACATGGTTAACTTAGGCATAATATTGTTGAAATTGCACTTAATATTTTTAAATAGATTAAATGAATGTAAAATAAAGGGAAACATTATTATAGGTTATTATGCCATTATTTGACTGGTCCTGCCCACTTCAGATCATCAAGTTGTGCAGAATGTGGCCCCTGTACTTAAAATGAGTTTGACAGCGCTGGTTTAGTGGAACACAAGCTCATGGGAAAAGTGCTTCAGGGCTCGTTTCATGCACAACTGCTGGGTTACTAGATATATGCATGGGTAACAGACGACACTGGAGACGTGTGTGAGCGCCAGACCCTGCAGCAAAGGGATGGAAGGAGGCTGCAGACTAATGTCCAGGTGTCAAAGCTTTACGCATTCATCACCCTGCTCTGGTGATATATACATATATATGTAGAGTATATATATATACACATTTATCACCCTGCTCTGGTGATATATACATATATAGATATATACATATATATGTAGAGTATATATATATATACGCATTCATCACCCTGCTCTGGTGATATATACATATATAGATATATACATATATATGTAGAGTATATATATATATATACACATTCATCACCCTGCTCTGGTGATATATACATATATATGTAGAGTATATATATATACACATTTATCACGCTGCTCTGGTGATATATACATATATAGATATATACATATATATGTAGAGTATATATATATATACGCATTCATCACCCTGCTCTGGTGATATATACATATATAGATATATACATATATATGTAGAGTATATATATATATATACACATTCATCACCCTGCTCTGGTGATATATACATATATAGATATATACATATATATGTAGAGTATATATATATACGCATTCATCATCCTGCTCTGGTGATATATACATATATAGATATATACATATATATGTAGAGTATATATATATATATACACATTCATCACCCTGCTCTGGTGATATATACATATATAGATATATACATATATATGTAGAGTATATATATATACACATTTATCACCCTGCTCTGCCTACAACAACAGTTTCACATTTACCAAGGAACGTAGTTTCCTCCAATAGTGACATTAAGGTGGGGCAATATGGCTTATAAATTATATCTGGATATTTTGAGGCTATATACATATATATCTATATCTACATCTATAGATATATACATATATATGTAGAGTATATATATATACACATATATACATATATATATATATCTACATATACAGTATATAGATGAGATAAGATAAGATGTAACACAGGTTGTTTCTGAAGGTTTTCTTTTGAGATGTTTGTGCTTCTCAAAGAGTGAATACACTTATAAATACATTTGAAAATAAATATAACAACTATTTATGATCCGTGTTGCACGCTTAAAATACAGTTTCACATAATACCTGCTTTATTTCATTGGCTTTTAATTCAACCCAAAACTAGATTTGCCATAACCTCTAATGTCTAATTTCACTTATTGGATGATTTAAAAACAAACAACAGACAGTTAGCTGTGACGCTGTAATCGAGATTAAAATCCCATTCATTCAGATTACTGTGAAGCATTTCCACCCATGCTGTACATTAAACAGGACTAAACATGTATGACACAGCACATGCATTCATAACTTTCACACATACAGGGCAACGTCTGCACGAGTGATGTGATCATCATATAATGACTGGGTGAATTTCTATTATCATGAATGGAGAAGTGATAATGGTACAGTCTGTGCACATGATTGTGTCCAGAAGAAACCGAGAGGAGCTTACTGTCTGCTTTGTGCGTCTTGTTGAAAACATTCTTCTCAAAGTTCTTCTGCTCCTTTATGGACGGGTACAGCCCGGGGTCATAGTACTGAAACACACACACACACACACAATGACACCATGACACCATGAAACCATGACACCATGTCACCATGTCGTCTCTCAGCTGAAA
This sequence comes from Solea solea, assembly GCF_958295425.1. Classification (NCBI taxonomy): domain Eukaryota; kingdom Metazoa; phylum Chordata; class Actinopteri; order Pleuronectiformes; family Soleidae; genus Solea; species Solea solea. The sequence continues at coordinate 4,171,716 of NC_081149.1, read as the reverse complement.
GGTTCCCAGCTCGCTGGACTGTGAATGGGTGAATGGCAAAACTGCAGAGTAAGTCAGCTATGGGTGATATAATATAATATAATATAAATACAGACAATTTCATGATCCCACACACATTCAAGGACTGAATGTGCATCTGCACAAGTGATAGTCCAGGACTGGATCTTGGAGAATCCAGACAGAGATCATCACGTCGTCATTTGCTCTCTCTTGCTTAAAATCACTCGCTCATTGTTCTGCACGGACCTGCATAACCCGCTCGTTCTACGTCAAGCAATGCAGCGTATTAAACAGTAGGTGGCGTCGTAACGAACGATCCAGACTATTCAGTGGCCCTTTGTGCACTGAGATAACGAGCGTAGGTTAAAGCACATGTTCTCGTCTTACCTTTGAGAGAAGTCTGTTGCCGTCGTTGTCAAGAATGAAAATAGCTTTGACTGTGTAGAGGGAAGGTTCCTGCAACAATGAAAGAGAGAGCATCTTTAATATTTCAGCTGTGCTGAGTCATTTCAGGGAGACATCGAGGACACAGCGAGCCACAGCGAGACGCTGCCTGTCCTCCCACACCTGGACACTGTGTTGCATCGACCTTTACTGTACAGAGAAAGCCTGATTTTCCTGTTTTGCATTTATTATGCATTAAACCACACAAGCTGCCCAGTCTGACCAGTTTATACAATGGACAGCACGCTGCATTCACAGTTTCTCCCATTATGGCGTCGCTTGGTTCTGGTTTTTCATTTCAGTTTGTTTGGCACTTTCCCAGATGTGGAACAACCAAACACTTTCTTTTCCATTCCGTTCTCCAGGGTTAGGGCTTTATATCAACGTCTTTAACTCTTTAATACTGTAAGGTAAGAACTATTATTCTATTCTATTATAAGTCTAAGTAGTAGATAATTATTAATATGATGCCCAGCCCGACACTCTTCACTCATGCTTCATCCATCTGTTCATCGCTGAAGTGTTTCAGCCCCGGGACAAAGTTCTGTTATGCACTGACTAGCATAGATTCACAGTCAGAGTGTATCACAGAACTTAGACCAGGAACTTTAAAGTTAAAGTTCCTCCGCCCCCCACTGTCATGGCCTCTCTCATCTATACTGAGGGGGAGATGTATTTCAGACATCTACACACTGGTGAACATAACCACCACCAGCTTTAAGTATGTTGGTCAGCGTTTATCCTTAAAAACCTGTCTGAATTCATAATATACAACCTGGAAGTGCATCAGACCAGCTGAGGTAATTACCATATGAGCAGAGCTTGACCGTAGATCAAAAAAGACATCGATCGTATGTTTAGTAAGCAAATTAAAGTGTCCTGAGCAGACAATTACAAAACCAAAGCATCTAAAATGTGTGAAACAGTGAAAACAACAAACCTGTAACGTACAAGTTACAAGTAAGAATGTTTAGTTATTATTTGTGTTGCTAATGCAGGTGTCGCAGAGCTGCTCAGGTTCACATTATTTAAAGGTTGAAATCCTACATCATGTCACTCAAACACAGATTTTAACGGATTTCACTGACAGCAGCTTTAATTGGGAAAATAATGAAAAGATGAATCATTAATGACAATAATTATGTTTTAATTTCAAAAGCGGTCAAAGAGGCTGTTCCACTCAACTATAACACAACATTCAAAGCTGCAGCTTCTTGTCTGTTGTTGTTGTTGTTGTTGTTTGTTTGTTTTTAAACCACATTAGGACACTGTGAGCTTTCAGAAGATGCCAGTAACGAATTACAGTGACTCTGCATTGTTTCAGGTCTGTTTCTCTAACAATAACCTCTACACTGAGTTTTACAGTACATGAGGTTTTCAAAGCCATTATTCATTTCCCTCTAAAGAAAAGTCTGTGCAGCAGAGAAACACCTCAAATTCTTCATATCTGTTAACAGTCTAAATATGGAAAATGCTTAAATGCAATGCTGTTCCGTGAGTCTTGTACTCTCGGGACAGAAGCCAACTAACTTCCTCCACTTATCCAGTCTTACTGCATATCTATATAATAACTGCTATCTATAACCTGTCTGTCTGCCTGTCTGTCACATCACATGTCTGTCTGTCATGTGATGTGAGGGTCTAAGGATAAAAGGGTTTCACTTGCTGTGTTTGTGCTCTTGGGCTTTATAAATAAAATGAACTTGACTTGACTAACTGTTTGCACATTTCAGTGGAAATTACAAAGACAATATAAAACCTTCCAGCACTTGGTGGCAGGATTATTGTTGCTGAACACAGAAGTGAATCGTCACAGGATTCTGGATCAACATCAAATCCATCGTTTCTATCAATGTCGACAATTAGGGCTGAAAATCCCAATTGCTACAATGTGGGATACAAGATCCTAAAATGTACGATATCCATGAGTGAAGGAGACAAATGCTGCCTTTCATTTCTGATCCTGTTCCTGTTCTGAGGAACAGCACAGTGACCTTTGAACTCAAGCTCAACGTACAAATTACAGCACAAAAATTGCATACAAATATTTCTGTAGCTCTGTCGTCAATGCATGTATGCAATCATGGATTCATTCTAGATTCATTCAACACATTGTTCATGGGGAACGTTCAAATCTGAGGATGAAACCTAAAAGGATCCTGAATACTGAAAAAGGCCAGTTTCTGATAGATAGATAGATAGATAGATAGATAGATGGATAGATGGATAGATGGATAGATGGATAGATGGATAGATGGATAGATAGATGGATAGATGGATAGATGGATAGATGGATAGATAGATAGCAGTGGATTTTAAGGTGCATATATGGTGCAGTTGAATTTGCCAGTAATTCTTACACACTGGACCTTTAATGTGAGGGAGGAGCAGGTATTTACAGATTAGCATTTAGCTTTGTGCTACTAGAATAGGGGGAGTAGAAACATCTTCATTCTTTTCTTTGTTACGTGCCCACCACTGACACTTGCTCCTGTTAGCCTAGCTGTTAGCAAAGATGGCGGACACATTCTGGGAATGAGGTCCCGCCCCCTACGAGTGGGTCTAACATGTGCGGGATTAGCGTCACAGTTTCAAGCCTCGGACCAAGTCTAAAGAAAAGAGAATGAAGATATTTCTGCACTCAGGGGAAACGGAGGTTTTCAAAAATACTCGCCCTGTTCTAGTAATACAAGCTAAATGCTAATGGATGAAGTATTCCTTTAAGTATATAAACTCTGGTATACACACTTTGAAACAAACTTGTGCCTGCAGAGAGCAACACAGGCCCAACAAGGAGGGAGGGAGGGAGGGAGGGAGGACGAGGGTGAGAGAGGGGACAGAGGTTGGCAGAGGGAAGGGGGTGAGAGAGAAGTGAAGCAAGGCGAGGAGAGGAGAGAGGAAGGAGAGGAGGAATGGGAGTAAGATTCATAGTTTAATCCAAGGAGCGACACAGAGGAGAAAGGACCAGCAGGAAACCAGCAACTATTAAAAAGCATATACAGTATTCAGTAAAAAAAGTATATATACTGTGTATGTGATGAGTACAGCTGTCGCTATGTGTCGTCTGTGCAGGGAAAAAGTATTTTTACTCCAGTACTGTGGTAAATACTAGAGTTCTGGTGAACTATTTTAAAAATACAATACTTAAAATACTTCAAGTGTTTTATTTCAAGTGCATTATGTCATCACTCTGCATTCAAATATCTATAACAATGAAACTATCATGACATATTTTGTTATATTATCTTATATTAAGGTAACATTGTAATGACATTACAGCCTCTCTTTGTTCTTTCCTTGTATTGTGTGTATTTGTCACTCATGGATCGTTTAGTGTGTGTGTGCTGCTGACTGAAGCTCTCGAGATAACAAGACAACAATTCCCATAATCCCTCGCTGCTTCCTGGTGTGTTGTTATTGTTTGGACTGAGATTGAGTATTTTTTATGCTGCAGTTTCATCACTTCACTCAAGTCACTGACCTCCAGTGTTTGTCGACCACTAAGTGAAATATAACTTTCAGCTCAGTGGAAGGTTTTGGGTTCAATTCCTGGCCAAAGTGGGCCCACGTTGCTCCTGACGGCTGTGCCGACAGCTTATGAACGTGTGAGTGAGCGGAAAAACAGCAGGAAAGCAGCTTTGATTGGTCATTACCTTTGACTCTCACTGTCTCACTGTGGACGTGTTTCTGCTTTCATTTAAAAATCACAGTTGAGGATCCAGAAGAAGCCAGTAACACAACATAACAAGAGCAAACAACACCTTTAATCATGTGACATATTTATTGATAATAACTTCATATTATTGATTGATTTTTAACTATTGTCATCATGGTATGTAACTTTTTTGGCCACATTGTCCAGCTCTGGTCATCCGTTACAGACATAAAGAAGCATTTCAACAGTCAATCTGTCTCAGAATAATCTTTGTTTAATCCCAATAATCACACGTTAGTGCTTTGAATGGTGCTTCCTCTTTTTGGAAAGTGTTCAGTGAAGAAAGTTTGACTGATTGAAGACACAGGTTGTTACAGACAGAGGGGGAGAACGAACGGTGCGCGAGGCAAGTGGAGAGAGAGAGACAGAGAGAGAGGGAGAGGGAGAGAGAGAGAGAGAGAGAGAGAGAGAGAGAGAGAATGGTGGACGTGGCACGTACTCTGCTCTACACGTCAACCGATCTGAGCACACATGCTGAACACAAGCACAGACAGACTGCACGCTACCACACACACACACACACGTCTCTTTTCTGCTCTACAAGTGATGACCCCTCCAGGATCTGGAGCTTTATTGGCTTAAATGTCCTGCCCAATGCGTGCGTGCGTGCGCGCGCCTGCGTAACAGCTGTGGCTCCACTATAATAATAATAATAATGATAATAATACTAGTAATAATGATAATAACAACAATAATAATAATAATAAAATGGAGTTCACTTAACACCACGATAAGTTGACGCAGTGAAAACAAGCACAAGCTGCTACCTGGTGTATAAATAGGCACCTAATACCTATTTATACACACACACACACACACAGTGTAACAACTACATTTTAAAAAGTGTGTGTGTGTGTGTTGCAGTGATCACTCATCAGGCCTTGGCGTCCACACACACACACACACACACACGCTGTAACATGTCGGGCCACAGTCAGGGTGAGGAACACCCTCACCCCTCCATCATGATGAGAGGAGAAAATAAAAGCTGCTTTCTTTCTCTCCCTCTTTCTCTCTCTTTCTCCTTTCGGAACAACCTGCAGCCTCCCCCCTCCTCTCCCCCTCCTCCCCCCGGTCGTTCTCTCCCGGTGTTGCTTCGCCACCGAAACAGCCAATGCAACAAATGTCCCACCGCTAAATAAAGCCCGTATGTGACACAACATGACACACACACACACATGCAGCAGCAGCAGCTCCGTGAAGACGCTGCAGATCGACACTCACCAGAGACGCGGAGTCCATCGCGGCGGCGGCGGCGGCGGCGGCGCGTGTGTGTGTGTGTGTGTGTGTGTCAGTGAGTGAGTGAGTGAGTGTGCTCGGTGTGTTGACGTGGACACTCTGAGCTGTCACACACAGAGCTGCACTTCTCTTTTTTTCCACCACTGAGCCGCGCTCCCGCGTGCGCCGCAGCCAACCGGAGAGGAGCACCAGGACGGCGCACGGAGGCGAGCGCGCTCCCGGGACAGCGCTCCACCTCCACTTCCTCCGCCTCCGGCTGTTTCACAATAAAAGTCTGTGCGCCCTGCCTTTAAAGAGAGCCCGGAAGAGGATTTGGGCCCACATGTCAACATTTCTGTTTTAAACTAAATAAATAAATACACCAGGAATTCTCAGATTAAAGTCAAAATTATGAGATAATTAAGTCAGAATTGTTTCCATTTTTTAAAGTTTTTTAAAGTATGATGCTGTAAAGTTACTTCGTCTTGTGATTCTATACCAAGTACCACCTGAGCAAATGTGTGGAGTAATGTGTGGAGTACTCCATTCCACAGTGGAGTAAATAGAGCATTTGCTCTCTCATCATCCTCCTCTTCCTCACACACACTGGTATATTGACATTAGATTAAGATGGAGCAAGAGATCGGGTTACTCTAATTATTATTATTCTTTGCTTATTTGAGTCATTTTCTACACACTCCACTCTGATCACATACCCTGGTTTATACAGTAGAACAGTATTTCTGCAAATTTTCCTCCAAGTACCATCAGAGGAAGCTTGCGTATCACTGGTGGTACACGTACCACAGTTTGAGAACCATGAGTGTAATGATTTCCATACAGCCTGTGTGTTCAACGTTCTTGATTTTAACCACTCTCCTTCTTCTTCTTCTTCTTCTATTTCTTATAAATGCTTCATCTTGTGTCACCCGGTGACACTCACATGCTACGGAGGCAACAGCGACATTGCGCTACTAAAGTGATACGACACAAACAAGCTCCCACACAAACGTCTCAGGAGTGAATTCTGCTGCGTCAGCATTTATTTGACATGATAAATGCTTCTTGTACCCGCCCGCCCCTGCACTGCCACAGGATAGACTGAAGCGCTCCCTCAGCAGCAGGCAGCACACACATAATGTTGCATTGTTTGTGTTCATGAAGACTAAACCGAGGCAGAGTCATAACAGCAGCAACAACAAAGTTACGCACTGCAGCTTTACGTACACGATCAAATATGACAAAATAAAAGTGGAAGAAAAACAGGAATATAGTGAATGTGTACTGTCTTCTTTCTTCTTTCACAGTATGTTTCGAATTATTTGGTATTATTTGGTTTCATAAACTTTTGGTTTCAGTTTATGATCATTAGGTTTCAGTATGAACAGCAATCTGTCACAAATGATCACACACTGGACCTTTAAAAAGAGGGTGTGGTTACAAGTTGATAGACACACGCTAACACAGAGCAGGACGTGACAAAATGGCCTGACTTAAGTTGGTACAATATAGCACACTGTTACAAGAAACAACAGAAAAAGAAAGAGCATACACACAAAGAAGAACATTTGAATCATAACTTTCTCATTTGCCCCAAATCCCTCCCACCACACCCATGGACCAAGGACACATTGAAAGTACTTTTAATACACGTTTTAAAACTTCAATTGTCTTATCATGGCTAAATTGAAAATGTTGAATTATACTTGAGTTCATAAGATTTGATAAGGTTTGGTAATTACTGTTTCTATTATCAATCTTACCTGTCATTCTGCATCCCCCCCAGAAGAGGTCCCCATCTTCTTTTCCACTCCTTTGTTCCCTATAATGTTCACTGTGTGAATAATCCTGCAGTTCACTGGTCCATCTTCCTGTTTGATGAACTGTTCTCAGCATCTGTGGGTCTACAGGTCATATGTTAAGTTGTAGTCATTGTCACGTGTTGCTCATTATGAAAGTGTGTGATCATGTTGCACATGTTACTGTTTTGGTCCATAACTCTGTTCCAGCACTTTTATACTGGCTCCATCCTTGAATCCTGATAAGCAGACGAGTCCAATCTGCTTTTCAAACTAAATGTTGGTATAAAGGTCATTATCACAGAAGACGTACAGTATTTGTTCCACATTTCACTTCTTCCTGTATTACATGTTCTGTTAGAAACATAAACAACACATTTTTTGTAAGTGTGGTAAGTTTTGTTTATTAAAAATGATAAAAAAGTATCCCCCTGAACTTCATATTGACAGAAAAAAAGCACAATTGATAATAAATTTACCCTCAATAAGAATTCAAAACAAGAAAATAACACGTTGAAGTAGAGATGAAGTGGTTGGTGTTTTATAAAAGACTAAAACGTTATTAGCCTGTTAGAATCAAACCCATACTAGAATTATATTATATAACTATAGTATAAATATTAATTCTGTAATCATTATCTGCTATTTTTGTCACTAATTTCTTCTACATTCTCAGCTAATTTTAAGAATTCATCCGTCCAAACGTTTGACATCTCAATACCATTTTTACTTTCTTGTTTTACTATTTTATACTTTCTGAAATATTTAGATATATTATAATATTTAGAGTGGACAACTGTATCTCGTCAGACTGTACAACAAACACTGCTCTCAGTAGACCACACACGTGCAATATACTTATATAATCTTCAATCTTTGTTTATAATGTAAATATCAACCCCAGACTGTCTGCAGACTGTCTATAAATGTACATTCTGCATTCTATTCTAACTTTTATTAATAGTCTTAGTGTTAATATCTTTATATATTGTAGTTTTTTGGTAATGCATGTGTATATTATTTATTATCTTTATATCTTTACTGTCTTTGCTGCTGATAAATAAACAAATAAAGGACTCTCTTATCTTATCTTAGTTGTTCATGCCGGAAATGTTTATTAAAAAAGAAAAACTGTGTGTTTGTAACTGTATTATTACACACACACACACGCGCGCGCGCGCGCAGACCTCAGCATTGATTCCGCTTCCTCGACCCGCCTTCTTCCCCCGCGTTGCATGCTGGGAAAGCAAGTTTGTTGACGTTGAGGGAAAATGGAAGGCGTGCAGCCGCCACCTCTGCGCAGCCTGGATGATTTTCTCCGGAGCTCAGCGAGGTTCGCGCTGCCTGACGTCCGAGACATGGACCGCTGGAACCACCGCGTCATCAACAACCTGCTTTACTACCAGAGCAACTACTTCCTGTCTGCGCTCGGCCTCCTGCTCTTAGTGGGGTGAGTTCTGTTATTCTGACGTGTCCCCCCACACTCCCTCTCTCTCTCTCTCTCTCTCTCTCTGTCTCTCTCTCTCTGTCTCTCTCTCTCTCCCTCCCTCTCTCTCTCCACACACACACACACACACACACACACACGATAACATTAGTCCAGTCTAATGAGCTGCACAGCTCCATCACCTGCTAACATCAGGACATGCTGTCATTCATTAAAGGAGAATTCCAGCAATTTCTTCCTGCACGCTCTCTCTGTCTCTCTGTCTCTGTCTCTCTCTGTCTCTGTCTGTCTCTCTGTCTCTCTCTCTGTCTCTGTCTCTGTCTCTCTCTCTCTCTCTGTCTCTGTCTCTGTCTCTGTCTCTCTCTCTCTCTCTGTCTCTGTCTCTGTCTCTGTCTGTCCCTGTCTCTCTGTCTGTCTCTGTCTCTGTCTCTCTGTTTTCCATCACTGTAGAACTGCAGTCAGACATTGTGGAGTTGCTTTTCTGATTTACAGATATAATATGTAACAATTCTGTAATAAAATGTTTGGTGTCGACAGACTACAGTGGGTATAGAACTCTGTTTGAACAATATTCATGTTTTAGAGTTGATTATAAGGTTGTTTTATGAGGCACTAAATGGCGTGGCTCCACAGTATTTGCAATCTGTTAATATTTATAGTATAATCCGGTTTTTACACTAGATTATATCATTGAACAGAGTTTCAAGATTCTCATCTGAAAACAGAGTCTCTCCAGTAAGAGACTGTGTTTTGAACAATATTCATGTTTTAGAGTTGATTTTAAGGTTGTTTTATGAGGCACTAAAAGGCAGGGCTCCACAGTATTTTCATTGTGTTAATATTTATAGTATAATCCGGTTTTTCAGAGTTTCAAGATTCTCATCTGAAAACAGAGTCTCTCCAGTAAGAGACTCTGGAACTCAAATCAAAACATAAAACACACTTTTGTCATTCTGCCTCAGATGTACTTATGTGTGTTTATGGCTGTAACGATTATTAACGGATTATTAATTGATAACTGAATTTATAACCTTTTTTTTGTAATGGATTAGTGTTCTGGGATTTCTCAGCTTCTTAGATGTGAATCTTTTCTGCTTGTAACAGAGAAATCACTCAAACTCAATCATTTTGGTTTGTGGACAAAAACAAGACATTTTACAACTTCATCATTTCCAGGTTTAGAAAACAAATATCATTTTCTGACATTTTCTGACACTTTATGGACCAAACGAGCACTAGATTAACTCAAGGAAATAATCGACAGATTAATGGATTATGAAAATAATAGTTCCACATGTCATCGGTCCTCCGATTTTCCGAGGTTATGGGATGTTTCTGATCCTTGTGTTTCCAGGTTGGCTGCCACATACAAACCCCGATACAGACTTTCACGTCGTGCTGTTTTGTTTTGTAACATGAAGATCATCGTGATCAGCTGCTATTGTTTGTGTTTGTGATTTATCACCTGATCTCAGTGGCAAAGTTACTCCCACTTCCCATGTAAATAGAACACAGTGTTATTGTTTGTTTTGAGAAGTGCTAAAGAAATGAAGATTCACTTTATTACTTTAAAAATAATGAGTCAAATACTTAATATTGGCCACATACGTTTCCAGTACTGTTTAAATCCACAAACACTGTTACTTCTGTTAAAGTAACCACGTCGTCTGGTTTGACTTTGTTGCTATAACTTCCCGGACAAACGTCTTAGTTGTCTTTTGTCCTTTGTGTAGTTTTTTATCGTGTGTTAGTCGCTGATAAATCTAAAACAACGCACAGGGAAACCAAACCAGATACTGTGTGTTTGATCTCATCTGGTATTAAATCCCTCCCTTTTTACTCCCTGTACCATGTGCTATGTTTACATCATTCAGAACGTCCCACTAATCCCACGGTGCAATGACTCACACTTCACAGATGTGAAAGTCATAGTGGCGTGACAGAACAGCTGACAGTTACGATGCAACATCACTTCTCTCTTCTCTCTCTCAGTTTACAGCCCAATCAACACATGTCTGTCTGTCTGTCTGTCTGTCTGTCTGTCTGCAGGTATTTCCAGCCCCTCCAGCTGTGTGTCGGCGCAGTGGTGGTCACCTTCATGTTCCTTGGCTTCGTCTGGGCTGCTGAGAACCAAGTTACCATCCGGCGTTTCCGCAGAAAGCACCCGTCCATGTGTGTGCTGGTCGTCCTTCTGCTCAGTTACCTCTTCATCAGCGTGCTGGGAGGCGTGGCTGTCTTCCTCTTTGGGATTGCCTTCCCGACACTGAGTGAGAGAAAGCACACGCACACGCACACACACACACACACACACACAGACACATTTTGGACATTTTGTTGATGTCCAGAATAATCCCATATCTGCCTTTCATCACAGTGGTTCTGGTGCACGCATCGATGAGACTGCGCAACCTGAAGAACAAGCTGGAGAATAAGCTGGAGAGCATCGGTTTGAAGAGGACTCCCATGGGACTCCTGTTAGAGGCTCTGGGACAGGAACAGGAAGCTGGGTCCTAGAGAGGAAGAAGAGGAGGAGGAGGAGGAGGAGGAGGATGTGATGGGTCCGATCACAGGGAAAAGAAGACTAATGAAGAAGTAGGAAAACAAAAAGACCAAAGGGTTAGGTTTGGCTAATGATTAGTAAGCAGTGAAGGATGAGACGCCTCTGTCGACCACGATGTTTGTAAAAGTATTCCTGATTCTTCTTTCCAAACCATGGTGACATGGTGAGTTCTTGCACTACATAAGGACGTCTGCGGTGTGATAGTGTTTGTGCTTCCTGTTCACTGTCAGGTCATTTTGAGATATCACTCATAACTATTGCTGACCCTGTGTCACAGAGTTCAACCAGTGATTCATAATAATAATAATAATAATAATAATAACTATTCAACATTTTAAACATTTCAGGAACAAAAAGCTGATTTTCTTTACTTTTATTAACTCTAAAATGTGACAAACACTGAAAAGCATTATTAGCTGTGAATCAGTGATGATGTCATTTTAGCCAATTTCCATCATTCCCACTTTAAAATGTTTGGCTCGTTCAGGACGTTTCATTGTTTCGTTCAGATAATAATACTTTTTTTCTCCCATAGGAAACGAATGTCAAATTATTCTGGGAAGTTTGATACGCACATGTGTCCAGGAACATAAAGTCTGACCGCACTAACAGAGCTCCTGACCGCGGAAATGTTCCTTTTACTGTCAGAGCTCGAGACCGAGAGACAAACACTTTAGATCAGTGATTTTTCACGTTATATCAGTTTGACCTCGTCTGTGCAGCAGTTTGCTGCAGCTGTTTAAAGAATGTGTCACATGACCTCTCTCACACGTCAACAAGTGACTGAATTGTTCTAAAGTGTAAACATATCACACATCACTGCCAGTCTCTCTGCTGGCAGTGAATGAACTCTCCAAAAACACACCAATCAAAACACAGTTCTATAGGAACACACAGTGTTTCCATATGTGTTCACAGGCACAGAATATCATTTCCATTTCTCCAGTGGATGAATTCTGTTGGCTGTCGATCCCAAAACGTTTGAATTAGTTTGTAATGATCGATACTTCATTCCCTCCTCATTTAAACCCAGGTTTGAATCACCATTCACTCTGTGGTCATGTGACTCGTCAACCACGACACTTTATAGTCCAGTTGGTGGCACGTTAAGAATAAATGATGAGATTTTTTTTTGAGATGATGCCACTTTTGGATGTCAGATGACGTTTGCATGTGCAGAACTGTAGACTGACATGGACCAGAGTCACACGTTCACAGGGGCAAATTCGTAATTTGTAAAATAAATGGTAAACCTTTACAAAGCCTAAAGAGAAGGTGAGCAGTTAGGCTGATCACTTAGCGTCCATACTGATCCTCCATTATATTCTTCATGTAGCTGTTAACTGTTATAGTAGTGCAGTTGGCGTTATATATTAAAAATGTCCTACAGTGTCTTTAATTCCATTTGGTGAAACCCTGGCAGCACCTGGACACAAGAAATAAGTTCTTTAACAAAAACATTAATGTTTTTTATGTCAGTTATATGATATAACATGTGGATTTAAACTCACGACGTACCATTGTTGCTGCTTCTGTTGTAAAGTCAAACAATTATAATTATTTTGTAAATTCCACTATGCCACTTGCAAACTTGCAAACATGAGAACATTCCCACAGAAGCTTTTTTCACCTTGTTGTTTGAAATCAGACATTTGGTGTGGGATTCAAACTCTCACTAAACTGAAACGTTAGGCTCGAGTGTTTGTCCTGCGTTCTACTCGAATTGATTTTCCTGCTCTGTTCTCTCCTGAGATGAGAAACAGTTCTACAGCAGCAAAGGTTAGTTATTATCCTTCCAAAGGTGTCAGACTCTAACCCTTGTAAATGTCTCGTCACTACAGAAGCTGTACAACATGACAGCCACAGATACCTGGTTTCAAGCTTTTATTTATCAGTGAAAGAGTAACGATTAAATGATCATTACAGTGTCCACTAGTGTGAAGGAAATGCATAAGTCTTTAGGGTTATTAAGTATAATTTATTATCAACATGGAGTTGTTAGTGTAACATGTTCCTGTTCAGACTGAGCTGGTTTCGAGGTCGGCGCCAAGAAAAAGCTGTTGTGTTCATTGGTTGCCAGGAAGAAGCCAATCAGAGGCTGTTGTTGACCATAATATTGTTAATAATGGAGCCGAGAGCAGAGTTTTTATCTTCCTGGGTCTGAGAATATAGGTCAAAGGTCACTTGACAGATGATTCCATGTGTCATCTCAAGGACTGATCTTCAGAATTGGAGGTAGCGTCAGGCTGTGCCTCTGTTGATGTTGCCGTTCACTTGAACTCATCACAGACTCCAGGAACTTGTCGTCATAAATTGCCCTGAAGAAGCAAAAGAACCGCTGAAGTGTCTCATTTGTATTGTGCCATGTGTTCCTGACATTTGCCTTATGTTGTTGTGTATTTAGACAGATGTCCTTTATATTCTGTATCACTCTGGAGGTGAAGAACATGGCTGTTGGGTTGCCTTCCATTTGATTTACCAACACTCACTGTCTGTTCTCTTCTTCTTTTTCTTTGTTTGCCAATTGCTGGTATAAATATGTCAAAAACACTTTCTTAATAAAAAGATTCACTTTCTCTATTTTAATTGTCTGCTTTTTCCTCGATGATGTCTTCCCATGTGGGGTCCATGGGACTGAAACCATACAGGACCTGTGTCATTTGCCTATTCAAGCTCTTAGTGCCCACTTGAGGGTACAAAGTGGGCGTGAGCTTTAAGTGGGTTACCATGGAAACCATGGACAAACCTGCTTGGGACCCAAATCTAATCCTTAAGGGGCCCACACACACCGACATGCTGTTTTTCAAGTCTATATTCCTCCTGTGCAGTAGGGGGCGTGTGTATGGTCAGGGCTGGGGTCTCACGCTACATACCATTTACATCAGAAATGGGAGTGACTCCACCCCTGAGTCAGAGTCACCAGAGTCAGAAAAAACACATGTATGCAAGCGTATCTCAGGCTATACCAGGCTATTACAACACTCTACGTCAGGGGTGTCACTCTCATTTTAGTTCAGGGGCCACATTCAGTGCAATTTGATCTCAAGTGGGCCGGACCAGTACAATAATAGCATAATAAACTGTAAACAACAAGAACTCCAAATGTGTCCCTTTGTTTTACATTGAATGAAGTCTCTTTTTACAAAAACATATTATGAACCTGAAAAAAGTGCAATTTACACAACTTACAGATCACAGTGGATCTACAAAGGCACACAACATGTAATATGAAAATAGTATGTCGTATTATGAACAGAATGTGACATTTTCACATATTCACCCTGCGGGCCGGATTGGACTGTCTGGTGGGCCGGTTCTGGCCCACGGGCCATATGTTTGACACCCCTGCTCTACATGGTATTTTGGTTAAGAAGTAAACAAGACTGCGTGTACGACTGATCTGCGTGAAGCACATACGACAGAAGTGTTATTAACGGTACAAATGGCAGCGTTTGTGTGGTGGCAGCCACTGGCGTTTGCTGCTCTTTTTTCTGCAACGCTGTCAATCAAAAACTGGTTCCTCCAATCATCACGCAGAAGCCCAGTGTACGCCCCGCCCACTGCTCCATTGAGTCCGAGAGAAGCTGAGCTTCCGTGGAAGTGACGTTTTTGTCACATTTGTTCAATCAGCGTCAAACTCACCGCAGTGAAAAAAACCTACTCTGTGCCATCCCATAGAGTTTTAATGCTTTTAATGCTACGGGAATAAGAAAATCACGTAAGACGTGACAAACAGCTGATTGTGAACAAACTAGTGACACGTTTGATGACATTTTAGAGGAAGCTGAGCTTCACTTGCTGCCACTGGACTGGCAGCCATCCTGGAATCCCGTGTCCGGGCTGAGGAGGTTGCTCTGAGTGTCCAAGTTGGAAATGTGAGTTCTTTGACCTCGTAAATCCTGAGTTCTGATGACAAATAGAATGCACTCTTGTAATTGTTACATATTCATGCTACTTTCCAACATGTTGCAAGCTAACACACAGCCAGATTACTGCGTGTTTGTGTCTATGTTCCGAGGCATAGGATTTGTTCATGTAGTATAATACTTTCTTTATCATAACCATGTGAGATTCTACTTAATGATTTAGATTTAGTGTATATCATCTCTAATGATCTGCTATTCAGTCAAAATATCTATTACCTAAACTGAAATTTAAAATAAGTGTGTTTATTTTTGGTTTGGTCTTTGTGAATAGAATCAGTGTAGCCTTTATATGCTGTGTCCTTCATCTGAACGACACATAAACCATCTTTGTCTTTGTTGTTTTCAAGTATTCCGTGGCGATCGCGAGCGGCATCACAGACCGCTGCCGCTGTTGTCTGTGCTCCGGAGACGTGTGGACAGAAATCAAACCAAACTGTAGATCACTTAAATCGCAGGAGTCTGGTGTAAAGTCACTAGTCACTGTCCACACGCCGTCTCCGTGTGGACAGAACGCCTCTCATGCGTATTCACCTAAACCCGTTTGCGTGTGGACGGGCCATGAGGGAGAGTTCGGAACTGTTGCCTCCGCCTGCCTTTATATTAAAGTAATGACTTCCTGTGTGCAGTGACCCAAGATCTAAGCATTAGATGTAAGCACCACACTGAGAAACAGTGATAGACGTGTGTGGAGCTGATCGGCCTAAAATAGCCTCATGTGAACGCCTTTCACAACATTCACGTACTGCAGCTTTAAGAACACACAGCTACTTTTCTTAGGAAACAACTTTGACTTCCATTCATTTTGTTCAGCATAAACAAACCAGAACCAGTTCATGTCTAACCCTGAGGTTCTGCCTCATTAGGACCAGGTTTTGGTCTCCCTGAGCACTTCTGGTCAGACAAGGTGAGTGTTTATGAACAGAAAAGGTCCTATAGAGGTGACAAACACAAGAAAACACACACACACACACACACGGAGGAGTGGAAGGGTTTTCCCAGAGTGGGAGGAGTTTTCTACGTCACGACAGAGCGCTACTTTAAAAGGTTCCACCCCCTCGTTTTAGAAGAGAAACTGAAGCGGCGAGAGTCACTGACCAACGGACAGAGGAGACACGAACACACCGCCGAGCTCCGGTAAGACGACACAGTCACTCTGTTACACATTTATATTCTTCTTTTAAGCGTTTTGTTTCTTTGTGTCACTGTGACGCGTCTTTGTTTCCTCTGCTGCTGTTTGTCGGTGTGTGTTTGTGTGTGTGTGTGTGTGTCAGGAGTGAGAGACACACATAGTTATGACGGTCATCAGCTGACTTTAGCTGATAATGATTTGCTCTGGAGTCACAAACACGCAGGTGTGAGGACAATAACTGCGACTGCCGTGGAAAAGTTAGCGTGGAGCAGACATGTCAGGACATTACACAGGTGCTTCATAGTACACAGGTGCTTCATAGTACACTGTAAAAAATACTGTCATATAAATGTATGTATACTTTTGATGTACTTTAACTGCCCGCTGAGATGGACAGAGTTTTCTTTGTTCATCAAAGAAATGTTTGGTTTGTGGATAAAACAAGACATGTGAGGTTATTATAAGGTTTAGGAAACACAGATTTAAAAAAAAACAAATCGTCAAATTAATGGAGAAAATAATCAACACATTCATCGATTATGAAAATAATCGTTAGCTTTATGTGGGCGGTCAGATCAGGAGTCCTATGATACTTAGAGTTTTGCGTAACCATGGCGATCATGAAAAGATTCCCATAGAATATGAACATAGAGCACAGATAAAGGCAAAAAGCTGTTGCCATGGTGACCTCCCTTTGTTTATTTTTGAGTTGCTAATCTAAAAGTATTTTATAAATTCTATTAATAGAACATTTAAAAAAAGCATTAGTGCTAATAGCAAGTCTATGAGTGCACTTTGACTTCATTGACTTTACTGCTTTCATTGTTACAGTTTCCTTTTAAGCGAGAGCAGCGGGACGACAGTAGGATGTTTGATGTGTGTTATTTGTGTCGAAATGTGGCCTCAGTACACTACACAGGAAATGGAACTACATGGTTGTCCGATGTCGGGTTTTCAGGGATGATACCGATACCAATTATTACTCGGTAATGAGGCCAGTAAGTCACATTTGGAACCGATAATGCACGTACAGTAAAATGTAATCAATACATGACATTTAAATAAGGAACTAAGAAATGATACGTTAACTGTTAACAGATTTGAATAAGCAGTAAGAGACTCAGCTGACACCTACAATCTTCAATGACTGGCTTAGATTTGGTTACATTTCCATTTAAAAATGATAATTGTGACAATGAAAATTACATTTTTTTTGCATTTCTATGTAAATGTTACAGTTTGGTCTCACATTATCAAATATGGCCCTCGTTAGAAAAAGTTAGGACACCCCAGCTGTAAGAGTTGAAGTTATTAATCCAGCTTTATCACTGTTGCCACATGATTACACCATCAACATAAGTCTCCTCAGTAAAACACAACACATGGCAAACCTGATGAGATGATGAGTGAGTGTAATGCTCTCTACTGCAGGAGTACAGAGGACTATATTGAGTGTTTTTGCTCCTTTAAGACACTTACTCAGCTTTTTAAAACAAAAATCTCTGTCTCCTCCCTCCTGCCAGTCACTCACTGGCAGGAGGGAGGAGACAGAGGGAGGAGATTTTTTTTCCCCCCACACAAACACAGGCGATTGCATCATGTGGCAGCAGTGAGTAACCAGACAGTGTTGTGCTGTTGGCAGCTGGTTACCAAACCCTTTCTAGAAGTAGGTCGAAGTTTCTGAGACCGCTGCTACGAGACGGTTCTGCCCTGTCTGTGTGACTGTCTGTCTTTGTGTCGGACTGTCTGTCTGTCAATGTCAAGCCTCTAGCTGCTACAGTGTCTCAGCATGCCTGGGTCACACTGACAATAGGAGACTGCAGGTGCTCGCTGAGAGCTGCTATTACTGTCAGCATCGCGGCGCCAGAGTCGTCATAATGTCGCTGATCAGTCACATAAGAGACAAGTGAAGGAAGAACACGTAAGACCATAGAAGGTGAAGGCAGCAGTCACAGTGAAAAATGTACTAGAACACCACAATAATCTACTTTAAAGCTACTTGGTTACTTAACACCTCTCAGTCTCATTGTATTGATCAACACAGAGTAGGGCTGCAGTGATTAATCGGTTACTAAGTGAATAGTCAACTCATTTATAATCATTTAATCGGTTTGGATGGTTTTTTTTTTAAAAGTGATTTATTTCCGAGTTTGTTTCCTAATATTAACAAAGAAATCATTCAAAGTGAGTCATTTTGTGTCAAACCACTGAATCTCATGTTCTCATGAAAACACGGTCCGTGACCTCATCCTCTTCCTCTTCCTCCCGTGATAGAAGAATATTGACAATAACAATACTAAACTTATTTGCTCGTAGTATTTTTATAAGAGTAATAATGAGACTTTTAAGCAATCTTGAAAATAATTACAACAATAGAGAGCATATGAATTACAGAAGTGGTGGTTCTACTGCTCTTATGGTGGTTCCACACCGCAGTCAGCGGGTGAATGTGGGTGCATTCAGTGCAAGTAACTGCTCCATCATTTCCAAAGATCTGTGTTTTCTGGCCTCTAAAGTTCTGAGGTGACAAACGTCCTCTGTCTCGAACTCTGTCAGGTTTATCTGCAAACTGGATATTCCATGACTTATCTGTGAGTCGGACAAAACAGGGAATTAGAAGGTTCCTCTGTGGGACTGTGCAGACAGCTTTGTCACTGTGGTCTGATGTTGTTTTACTACCTGTTTATGTGGTGAAATACTCTCCTCTCTGAAGTTAATCAGTGTCTTTGTTCACAGGAAGAAGAGTTTGTGACGTCTCAAAGAAGATCAAGATATTTTGGAGGAGCCTCTGAGAACAGGAAGCTTCCAAACCAGAACCTTTATATTTTACACATCTGCTAAACATGCAGCTGTCTGAGATGCATTAGAGCCAGTGTGTGTGTGTGTGTGTGTGTGTGTATCTGAGACAGAGTTTACGCTCAAAACACCTCAGATAAAGAGACACCCACTGAACTGGTGACTGAAGAGAATCGTAGACCTGTTTGGGACCGGGTCCCACCTGCTTTGTCCTCTGAGACAATGCTGTACCTAAAGAAGTACTTCACCGAGGGCCTCATCCAGGTCGCCATCCTGCTGAGTCTCTGTGGAGTGATGGTTGACGTGGGGCTGGAGCCCTACCTGCCTCCAGCCTGGCACGACATGATCCTGGGTCCGACCTCGGCGCTGACCCAGACGCATTTTCACAACCTCCGCAACAGTCTGGAGGACGGCCAAGGCCTGCACACCAAGAACGTGGACGTGGATGGATTTTTCACCACGCGGAGGCTGCTAGGCTGGGTCCGCTCTCTGGACAGACTTCAGGTAAGATACGTCAACCTGTCCTCGTCTCACACTCAGGAACGTCCATCGACTGTCTCCCAGCATCACTCAAGCTCATTAATGACTTGTTCTCATTAGTTTTTTTTAACATAAATGTTCACCTGATTTATTTCAAAGTGATATAGACTGATATAGGTAGTATAATAGATATTTGCCCGTGAAGCCTTCTAACTGTCACACACTGGACCTTTACGTCTACATTTTCCAACATTTTCTTTAAATCCTGGTTCCCCTGTTTCCAGTCGTGATGCTAAAGTATCTAGTATCTAGTCAGCTGCTTATTTCTCTTGGAGCTATTTGCTATGCTAGTGCTACATGACATTTGGTTGCATTTACAGCAGAAACCAGAGTCAGGTGGAAAGAACCAAAAAGCCTCAGGGGCTTTTCTTGCAGTTGCAACGACGGCTGAAGTTTTAGTTCGTTGACCACGACCACGTCTTCTCTCTGCATGGGATCTCCTTGTGTATGGGATCCTGATCTTCTCTTATTACTGAAAGCGATCAGCAGAACTATTCTCTTCTGGTAAAAGGTTGCTCCTCATGCTTGCTTCTGCACCAGTGATGAAGAAGCGGTGCCTGTGAGCTCTTAGAGGTTCAGTGATTGTTCATCAGAAGAAATAATCATGATCATTTTCTCTGCAGATTCCCCGTTCTGAGCTGGAGACCTGGCTGGTCCAGAGAGAACCAGATCCTCTTCCGATGGGATGTCAGGACCAGCCCTCTCTCCTGGAGAGAGTTCCCACTGGGATGGAGAGAGATCGAAGTGACGTGACTGTGGAGCCCACATCTGGACACGGTGAAGAAGAAGAGGGTGAAGAAGTGGAGGAAGGTGATAAAGAGGTACGAGGCAGAGGAGCGAGGAGCGTTTATCATATCCCGATAAATAGTCTTTATATGCGCAGTATGTCATTTCTGCCACTAGGGGGTCTGCCATGCAGAAAAAACAATAACCAAAGACCACGCTGCTTTCCATTTACATCAGCTGACGGAGCTGAGAGTGACATCATCCCTGAGTTCATCCACTGTGTTCCAGTTTATTAGTCACAAACGAGCCAGTGTCTGACAACACTCTACGTGGTGTTTTGTGCCCATGTAGCAACAGTTAAAAATATGATTATTATTTAGAGCTGCCAAATTTGTTTTAAAAACATTAATTTATCGTCATTGTGAGCAACTCAGTAACTCAGAAAGTGAAGAATTAAATATGAGTGAAGTCTGAATGTAGAGATTTTCTTCAGCTCAGGTACGACAGGGTTCACATGATCACGTTCAGTTGAGCTCAGATCTCAGAACCATGTTGTAACTCCGTGATAACAAGAGCAATAACCATGTTCATTTATAGTTTGACTCGCTGGCTCAAAGCTGATGAAATCCTGTCACTTCTGCGTGAAACAAAGTGTTCCATGTTCAAAAACTAACGAGACTGGTTCTGGTTCTCGCCAGATTCTAAAGGTGAGATCTGAGAATAGAGATAGCGATAATGACAGTTTGCTTGATAAGAGTGAGAGAAAAAATAACATTTGCGAGACTGCCTGAGATTTAAAGTATGTTGACGGGATACATTCTGCTGGAACTGACAGCGCATGTTACATGTTTTGCAATTATTAAAATAAGAATAGAATTTAGGAAGAAGAAGAAGAGAAGAAGAAGAAGAAGAATCTTCTGGAACTTTGAACCAGTTGTTTACCACAGCCTTAAATCTTAAACCCTTTAGAGTTCAGGATTAGTGCTGTGTTTGCCTGTCGCCAAAACTAAAGGAAATGTCATGTGGAAGAATGAGTCAGCGTTTGATGAGTCATCAGAAAAGCAACCTCACCGTAGATGACCTCACCAGGAAGATGAAGCAGTACAATCAGTGCAGTCGACACACCCAGCTGCAGGAATACACCTTTAAATAACAACACAAACACACACACACAGCAGCCAAGGAGTTCTAGACAGCTTGTTTCCTCCTTAGTAACTAAACAGTAACTAGGCATGTGCACTCAGTTTGGTTCCATTTGACTCTTTGAACCCTTAAATCTGGACAAATGCATGTTTCTAAACTGACTGACTCTACAGACGTGTGTGTTCTCCTTGTGTTTGTGTCACTGTAGCTGAGAGAAAGTCAGGAAGGGCAGCTTGAATCAGTGCACTGTTTTATAATAGAAGAGGTTAAACTGAGCCTTGATAATAAAAACATCCTCAAAGTAAGCTGAAATTGGCTGAGTTTTTCCTGGTGGAAATGGGCTTCCATAAATATGATTATTCACTTAAGTATTTGACGATATTATTATTAATTATGATGGGAACTGTGAAGAGGAGGGTTGCCAGTTTTCTATTTCTTATTATTCAAATCTGTTCTTATGCCTTACTCATGGGACTAATATAAGATTATCTTTCATCATATTTATCACCCTTTAACAATCCTTTATCCTTAAACCTGTTATCTTAAAGGTGCTTTATGTAAGTGTCAATGCTCAGTAAGGACATACTTGTTCATGCTACACAAAGTGACTCATAAGCTCTTTAAATATGACCTTTTGTCCTGCTACGTTCTATTCTATTCATTAGAGAGTCAGACTTTGAAAACACCTGCTCTACCACTGACTTCATGTCCCTGCTTGCCTGAACTTGCTGTGTGAGTGTCATTTATTAATGGCCACGCCTCAGACATGCCAGTTCAAGCAGTGCAGACACATGTGGAAACTGTAACATGGATCCATGGATGCATGGATGGATGCATGGCTAAAATAGATCCAGTGAGGAGGAAATGAGTGAGGGTGTAGACTGCAACATTCAGTATGGAGGTTTCACTGCTTACAAACAACACGCCAGGGTCTGTGTGTCATGATGTCTGTCAGCTAACGAGGTTCCTGTAGATGCAGAGGTTTTTAAAGTGAGGTTTCTGTGGACAGAACTTTTTACATTTTACATTTTCTTCTATGAAAAAGAAACAATTTACATTTTAAAGTGATAACACTTATTTCTTTTTTTTTAATATTTAATAATTGCAGAGATGTATGAAGTACTAGAGACCAAGACTTGAGTGGAAGTACTAAAGTATTCAACATGTTTGTACTTAAGTATTGCAAGTAGATTATTTTAAAATGTACTACTCACGTACTGAAAGTAAAAGTAGAAGTATTGCTTTTTTGTATAAAACACTACACTATTATAAATACAGGCAGCAGCAGAAAAAAAACACTCCAGTGAAGTAGATACAGCATTTAAGTACTTAAGTACAGTAGTGAAGTACTTCTACTTGGTTACTATACATCTCACTCACAGTCAACTGTGACCAAACAAAATGGCCCACTATCATACACTCAGACACAACACAGGCCTGGTGTTCATAAACACACTGTCCATCCCATGGACATGACCCACATACCTTAGGTATCAGGGTCATTGCTGTTGTAAACCTAACTGACCCTAACCCTGAAACTAAGACTTAACAGGGACACAGAGTTGGCAAGGACCTGTTCTAATGTCCTCACAACATCAAATATGTCCTCACAACGTCAAATATGTCCTCACAACATCAAATATGTCCTCACAACATCAAATATGTCCTCACAACATCAAATATGTGCTCACAACAATGATTTTGTAGTTGAAGTTCGTGGCTGTTTTGGTACTTGATGTACCGTCATATAAACATAAACACACACAAAAACACAAGAGTCACATACTCTAATATAATATTAGGCTCATTGCCTATTATCTGTGTGGTGATATATCGTCGTCCTTCCTCGTGCAACATGATAATCGGTACACCAGGGCAAATATTGATATTTGAAATAAGAAATGAAGGCGCTCTAAAGTAAACAGTCCCTGTCAGTTTGACTCGTTGCTGCTCAGATGAATGAGGGGAAGTCATTTCCCTCAAGAGATGCTCCATCCACTTTAAACCTTTCACGGACGCTTTGTTGTCTTCAGTTAGACAGATATTGGGATGTATCGCTATATGATTGTCTCGCAACATATTACAGAATCGATGTATCGTGATATTATTGGTATCGTGGACCATGTATCGTATCTGTTATTTACATTCCTAGTACCGACTGTACAGGTCTGTAGGGGTTTCAATCAGTCTTTTGAGAGTCTGTGTCACTGTGGCATCACTCGCCACTTTTTAACAACAGCACATTTGTAATGACAAACAAGAGTTTCATTCAATTCCTTTAGTAAACTGATTGAAATGTGTGTACGCTGCATAGTAAAGAATCAAAGGTAGATAGATAAATAGATAGATAGATACTTTATTCATCTCACAGAGAAATTCACAGGTAGCAGCAATGTTCGACTTGTAACATCACAATTCACATATTAAAGACCAAATGTGAACTAAATTGTACTATATGTCTAAAAGCTCCGCCCCATGAGCACCTGTGTGGCCCTCATTCATTGCACATGTGACATTAGCCTCCAGTCGTCTGTGATTAAGAGCAAAGTTAAAGTGACGTAAGGCTCGGTGCAAACAGATGTTCAAGCGTCACGTGTCATTTCTATCCAGTGAGGCCGCGAGTTCTGTTTTGGTTCTGTTGTTGAGTTTGGGGATCGTCGTGTCAGCGAAGTAGCGTCGCTGTATCTTGGCAATTCAGCAATTCATCTCAGAATTTGGACATTTTTTTAATGGATTCACAGTCGTCCACGTCTGAATGATGACGCATGTAACAACCAAACCAGTGTTATGATTGACTTGGTCAGGCATAGATTTAGCATCTGTGAGCGACTGGTTCACTGACCACCAGAGTCCAGACCTTAATCCTGCTGAGAGAAGACTTGATAATACGACATCATCACACACATTTATGCAAATGTGGATTGAAATGAATGTTATGAATTTGGACTGGTGACCCGTCAGCCTGTTTTTGGCTCCACCCCCCTTTGACCCTCATATGGAGGATAAAGAGGTAGAAAATGAATGAATGAATCTTGATCTCTGACAATAACGAGATGGAATGAGTTCACAAGGTGTTACAGCTGACACACACACACACACACACGTACACAACAGTCACACACAGGACACTACAAACCCGATACAGTACACAGAGATCCAAGTCCACACTGCCTCCTCAATCTGAAAGTGAATATAAATGTGTTTTTAAATTCCACGCACGGATCGAATGGCACGCTTTCACACACAACACTTTATTAGCTTCCTTGTGACCGTCTGGCTTGTTTTGAAACCTGAGAAACTCACACACATTTGCACCGGTCAGTTTTGCAATCCCGTCTGTTGACTGCAGCAAAGCAGGAGAACGCAGCGGCGTGCATGTAAACAAATGAAAGCAAAAGCGTGTGGCGGTCACTCCGACTGTTCCTTATTTAGCTCTGGAACAGGAACATCACATGAACTCTTGCTTGTGAACACAAACACATATGTGAAGCTGTTGGAATGAGGGTTAAGGTTGAAGACTAAGACAATAAGAGACTGTAATCTACAATCTCTGAACTGAACACCTCACTGCAGGACCTGGTTTCAGCAGTAACTTCACATACAGGCAGCATGTGCGACTGTTTGAACTGCTTGTGCTTTGTTTGGGCTGAAATGAGGAAGTGATGGTGAGAACTATTTCCATGTCATGAATGTGGTTAGGTTTGTGCTCGGAAAGCACCTGGATAGACCCGGTTAGACCCGGTTAAACCCGGTTAAACCTGGTTAGACCTGGCAAAAGATCCTGTTTTCCCCCCAACAGTGATGTCTGCTGCTCGGCAGCACACACACAAACGGTCATTAGTCTGTATTTATATAATGCTTTTCTAGTCTTGCCATTCACCCGTTCACATGCCGTCTGCACAACCGCCAGGGGCAACGTGGGGTTAAAGCGCCTTGACATCGGCACGTAGACTCACCGAGCCGGGATTCAAACCCACAACCTCCCAGAATAGCTGATTTTCTTAAGCCATGTTTCCATCGATTGGAATCGATTATTAATCGAATACTAAATTATTTTAAACTATTTTGATAATCGATGAATCGGTTTGAAGCTTTTTTTCATGATTAAAACAAGATTTCTGATTGTTTCAGTTCCTTAAATGTGAATATTTTCTTCATTTCTTTGCTCTGAATAACAAAGAAATCATTAAAAGTGAATCATTTTGGTTTGTGGACAAAACAAGAAATCATTAAAAGTACATCATTTCCAGGTTTGACGAACGCAGATCAACATTTTTTAAGGTTTTCTGATATTTTATGGACCAAATGATTCATCGATTAATGGAGAAAATAATCGACAGATTAATTGATTATGAAATGAATCATTAGTTGCAGCTCTAATTGGCACGGTTTGGTACAGTACGTTTAGTTTGTGCGTTTCCATTGGTTCCATTCTTTGGGTCACCTGAGTTAAACGCTGCTGTACAGTGCTGCAGCGGTAAAGATGCTGCTCTCAGTGGAAACACAAGCCATGCTGGACCAAACCAAACCATACAATGAAGGAAACACAGTAATTAGTGGACTTTGGTGTGTGGGGCTGAGAGGTTTACAGGCAGGGGTCAGTCTGGCAGTGGGGTGGAGCAGGTACATTTGAACTATCTCTTTAATGTCTCCAAGGGACACATATCAACTACTAACAGCTGGAAAGAAATGTACACGAGGGAAATGTCACGACATAATCCAATTATAATCTGCGTAATTTCCAGTGATTTTTGTTGTTCTGCTTTTATTTTGGTGGATTTTATTTTTGGTGATATTTATGTGCTGCATCCTTCAGCTGAAAACAGGCTATTAGACCTAACTAAGGGAGCGTTTGTGTGTATACAGTGGCAGCGCTGGGGCAGAATTGTGTTTTCAGTCGTACTCCAAGGTTTGCACGTCACTTCCTGTGTGCAGCACGAGATCAAAACACTGTCGTGTGGAGCTGATAGACTTCATCTGTGTCGTGTGACCTCATGTGACAGATGTTCGACTGGATATATATCGAAAGATTAGATTAGATTTACAGCAGCTACAGCGAGGCGTCACATTTTGATGCTCTGTGCCACCGTACAGAAAGATTCAGTTATACTTTAGCTGTAAGGCCAGGACACATATGTGATGCTGACATATACATACTGACCAGCTGCTGTCTGTGGGTCTCTGGGTTTGTCTGTAAACCCACAGCCAGATCAGGAGAAGGTTAAAGCTATTCTGAGCCTGGCTGCAGTCTCTGGGTAAAACAGGGACCTTCACATTCTATACATACAGACTACTGTATGGAGCACAGCATAGACAGCAGTGGTCATGTGTTACTTTATAATAACATAACAAATAATCATCATAATAACACTGAACAAAGAAGGTCCTGTGGTTCATTGGATTTCAGAGTTTTGTTTAACCGTTATTGATTATGGTAGTTACTGATTCCTATTTTAAAAATGTTAAAATTTTTAAAAAGAGAAAATGTTGAGAGCACAAGATATATTTAGTATGTTAACCATCATCAAAACACAAAAACAGCATTTACTATATATATATATATATATATATATATGTATATATATATATATATCTATATATCAGGTTTATGTATCCTTTATCCTAAATAATATTGTCTCCACAGAAAATAGGACCAAACATTGGCCAAAAAAAGAAAGAAACAGTAAAATCAGCAACTTATTTTGGCCACTGGTTACCCTGATTTTGAAGATCAGTCGTGTGTGGGGATCAATACAGTTTCTCTAATCTAATCTATTTATTTTGTGCAAAAATGGAAGTATGAAGCTGAATATTTGTTTGTTTTGTGAGGGCTTTTCTTATTGGTCACTTGTGCTTAACATACACAAGGTCAAAGTGTTAGAACCTTGATGGTCAGTGCAGAGTCTACAGTAAGACACTTTCCTGCTTCCCTGACTCAGTCATTTGTCATTTTTGTGTGTGCATCCAGGAAGAAAACCATCATGTACTTACTCACAGTGGTGATGTGGATGAAAGAGAAGAGGAAGAGGGGGATGAAGAGGAAAACATGTCCAGGATGCACAGGCACTGCAGGAGGAGGACAACAGGAACCAGCCACGCCCACTTCACAGAGTCAACTCAGAATGAATTAGAACAGGTATGACACTTGACTTTCATGGGACAGATATTTCAGGTGCTTCATACTTTGCAGATGAAGGAAAATTCTGGAAAACACGTTAAATGTTGACATTTAGAAAGTTAGAATCTTACAAACAGAGCATAGAGGAGGTGCAGTCATGTGCAGTCTTGTTGTTTACATGTGATTGCAGCTTAAAGAGTCACTGTCACCAGCGATGCTGTCACTGCATCGCCGCTTCTTTGTGTCATGATTCATATCGGTTATTTTTTGCTGTTTGTAAGAGACGTGTGAACATTTTCAAACATTTTCAACGTGTTTTCCTGGCTAGTCTGTGTCGCGTTGCAAAAACAATTGTCTATAGTAGAGCTGGATGATGAGAACAACACAGTTACCACAACAAAACATTTCAAATCAGTCCGTATTCAAAATGATCAGAAGTTACAGAAACTTTTTAGAGTTTTTCTCAGTATTTCACCCATCTGAGGTGCATGAACATTATATTGTTATGTATTGAACCAAGTGACATCCAGAGGTAAGGATTATGAAGTGACTGAGAATATATATATATATATAGTGTATCTCAGTGTTTCATCGCGTAATATAGCAACTCATTTACACACATGTCCGTAAAACCTAATATATTTTTTTTGGTAAATGAATAAAAACTTCATTATATGCATGTTGTTTAAAATATATACCGTACATGTAAATACACATTCTGCTCTGGTTGTTTGGAGACCCAGAGCAGCGTCAGTACAAGATGTTCCTCAAAGGTATTTGGTCGTTTTGTCCAGGCTGTACAGTGTGTGTGTGTGTGTACATGTGTGTTGTGTACGTGTGTGTGTGTGTGTGTGTTAGTCGAGCAGATCAGCGTCTGTCATGTTTGAAATCAGAGCTCAGAAGCTTCTTCTGTAAACGCTAGAGCGTCGCCAGCTCAGCAGAATAGAAAAGAATGGTTGACACACTTTAGCAGCTGCACCCCAGCGTGCCTCTTACACCACAATACAGTATCGCTGTGTGTGTGTGAGTGTGTGTGTGTCACAGAGCTCTGGATTATTTCAGTCGATCATATCACATATTTTTAAACATATCAAATATGGCTCACACATGTTGCACAACACAGGCTGTTGTTTTTAAGGCAGATCTGCTTCCAAGAATCCAAATCCTCTCTCACGTCACTCTGCCGGTCAAAGGTCAGAAGTGACAAGTGTCTGATTTGTGACAAGATCCAATGAAAGACGAGAGAGAGGAAACGTTAACGCCAAGAGTGACAAAGAGAGAGATGCTGTGATTTTGTCAAATGAAGAATGCTAATTATCTCTCATAAACTTCCTCTACGGAGCAAACGGCTAAAACTGATTCTTGGTAAACAGACATTGGATTGAATGACACCGACTGTGTCAAGACTCTGCATTAATGGTCATAACTGCACTTATTTGTGATAGTAAAATGATTTGTCGTCATCAAACGTTAAGTAATGAAACATAAATTAATTAATTAGTGAGACGCCTTTTTTAAACACTAAAATTAAAATGCTGTACGGAAAGACAAAATAACTCTGTTTGGCTTTTGGATACAAGAAAGGAAGTCGTTCTTGGGTGTTAGTAATCTTCCTGGGACAGAGATAATAGCATCCAGTTTCAGTCATGTGATGCAGCAAATAAAAACTGAAACTTTATCCTGGCACCAGAGAAAACATTAGGGGATCTCCAAAACCATTATGATTCATTATTATCAATACGAAAGTTTGAAAGTACATTTAGTAGTTGTTGTGATTTCATGTTCAGGTGTGCCGCCTCCATATAGAAACACAAATATGTTACAGAGGAAGTCATCCATTAACAAAAGAAATGTCTTTGTTTCCTTTTGTGTCGTTGTGGATCTTTTCCCCAGACTTCTGTGTCTCTTCAGGAGTGTTTGAGGCTGTTGGAAGAAACCTTCCCCTTCACTGAGGAACAACAGGTATCACCAAAGCCTCATCTCCTCTCTCACTCTGTCCTTTTAGCTTTGAATTGGACTTATTTGAGTGTCTTGTCTGTGTCTCAGTTGGGTGATGGTGAAAGTAGAAGGGGAGAAAGACGACCCCAAGAGAGGGAACCCCTGCTCTCCCCCGTTCTCACCACTGAGAACCCCTCTCTGGACATGGAGCTGCGCTGGCAGGACCTGTTTGCTATCATGGAGCCGGGGGTAAGTAGGAGAATGTGACGAGATGAACTTTCATCAAGCAAAATTAAAAAAAATGATGAGATGGTGACTGTTTTTGCATCTTTTTTTCTCCAGAACACAGATGTTGACATGACATCATCATTTGACCAAACCATGGATTCAAATCCTTCTGGTACTCAGGGCGTCGAGTCTGAAGCTCTGAACCAAGACTGTAACAACCTTGTAAATGGCCTGACAGGTGCTGGACAAGAGGTCCAATTCATGGAGTCGTCAATGCAGCAGGGTAATTGAAATCAAAATCTGAAGTTTTCGGACATTAATGATCGGGCCCTGCCTGGGAGACAGAAGGTCAGACTGACATATGAATGAAACCAAATCTCACAGCCTCTTGGAGATAGATTTGTTGCCATGATGTCGTGAAATTATATACACAAGCAATGCGGTAACATTGAAATATCTTGATGACAGTTGAGAAACTCCAATGAGCAGCTACAGGATATGGTTAAAAGCTCAAGAGAGAAACAAGTTAAACCATAGTAAATAACATATATATTGAAATGAAAAATTAGTTCTAATGACATAAACCCTGCTAAACTTTCACATAAGGTCCAATCATGTTCTCAGTGTTCCATGAATGCTTATACCAAAGCCTACATTTATATTTTTACCATCATGTCTTCACTCTAGATTTCCTGTGGTCTCCACGCCAGCCGGAGCGAGAGCCGCCTCTGCTTCCTCTCACTCCCAGTGCAGAATTAGATGACTACAATTCAACTTTAAGCTCTATGGATGTTTTGAATACCGTGCACCGTCCTCCAGATCACTTGGACGTGTTGGGAGAGGAGCCTTCAAAAGAGTTCTGCTCGGGTAACTCAGGTTCCCTCAACGCCAACCTGCTAACACAAGATGTGGATAACGTGGAAGGTGGTCTCTTCCCTGAAGGAGGTCTGGCCAGCTTGGATGTCAACTTTCAGTTACGCAGCCTAACACCTTCCAGTCCTGTCTCATCGCTAGAGGGGAGTGATATGAACCAGAACCTTCTGATGGCTCCACCCAGTGTTTTTCTGGTTGATGAGGAGGATGTTGGAGATGAAGATTATCTCCCTGACCAACTCGGTGACCTCCTGGAGGATGCTGCCATCCTGGATGAGATGAGATTGATGGACCTTGCTCTGGAGGAAGGTTTCAGTCCAGAGATGGCAGCCAGACTGGAAGAGGAGGGCTACTTTGGCTGTGAAGTAGGTGGCAGAGATGAAGACCACTCAGTCCCTACTCGTGAGGCAGTCACAGAAGACCAGAGTCAAACAGAAAGACAACCACAAGGTAATACATGAGAAGGCAACAGTCAGTTTACTATAGTAACTGCATTTGACTAAATGTACAACTTTGCTAACCTGGGTGAACCCACACGAGGCTGCCAGAGATTTGAATTTGCTCTGCAGACGTTTGCACCTTTTGTTCAAAAACACAAGTAATGCTAACACCAAGTCCTTACTGTAAGACTGTAGCGTAAACCCTGACCTTTGCTTGTTCTCTTGTCTTAGATGCTGATAATGAGGCAGACTCTGACTCTGGACTTTCACTTAACTTCAGCTATAGTCCAACTTCTCCATGTGCTTCTGAAGCCTCCTATTGTTCCTCCTCCTCCTCCTCCTCTTCATCAACTTCTGCCTCATCTTATGTGTCAGGTGTAGAAAGCCCCTACAGTGAAGTCAAGGATGAAGATGCTGAGGAAGGGTTGTCTGATTTGAATATGGAACTGGACATAAACATTAAGCAGGAGCCAGAGGATGAGGAGGAGATGGGGGCAGTAGGAGGAGTTTATCCTGAAGATTTTAAGAAACTCTTCCCTGTCAACTATGACAATCACAAGCTCTTAAATGACATGCATTGGATGGAGCATATTGAACATGATCACACGTACAACCAGCCCCGGTCCACCATCTCCTCTCCACCTTTGGACAACATACCAAGCAAACACACCAAATCCTCCCCACAGCATCACAAGCGCAGGCCTGTCCACTCCTCCTCCTCCTCCTCCTCCAGACACATGTCTGAGGCCAGAATACGGAGCAGAGACGAACGACGTGCACGAGCCTTGAAAGTCCCTTTCTCCAATGATCTCATTGTAAATCTGCCAGTGGAAGAGTTCAATGACTTGCTGACGAATTGTCATCTTAATGAGCAGCAGCTTGCCCTCGTCAGGGACATTCGACGCCGTGGTAAGAACAAGATAGCAGCCCAGAACTGCAGGAAGAGGAAACTGGATGTGCTTATGGGATTGGAAGATAATGTGTCTGGTTTGAGGCGCCGCCGTTTGCGGCTTCTCCGAGAGAAACAAGAAGCCCTGAGGAATCTGCAGGAAATGAAACGCAGGCTGGGCAACTTGTACCAGGATGTCTTTTCCAGGCTCAGGGATGAGGAAGGACGGCCGCTGGATTCTACAGAGTACTTTCTTAATTTTGAGCATGATGGTAGTGTCATGGTGGCCTCACACCAACAAGAAACATGGATGCCACTGAGAGGAGAAAAAACAAGCAAGAAACAGAGGAACAACAAGAAGAAGTGAGGATGTGGACCAACCAGGAATATCCTCGGAGGAGAAAATAAGAGGTTATATGAAGCGTTACCCTTTAGGTAATGATGCAGTGGATTATGGGGATTGTTAAATCTTGAAACCCCTTCATCAGCTAAATCTCTGGCTGTTGGTTTGAAGAATAATTGGTTGATGGTTTGGGAGGAAATCAAGACACAAGAAAAGGTTCTTTGAAGGACAGCTCGATTGTCCTGATGATAAAAGACAACCTTTGCTCCAGGATTTGTTTCTGTCCACTCTAAACCATACACTGGAAATGGACTTGAAGCCGACTCGTCATAGGTTCAGTAACACTGAGATAAAGCTGCGCTGCTAGTGCAAATGAAAGAAAACGATGACCTGGGACCAGCATTTAAGTTCTGTACTTATGCAAAAACCTGCTTTCCTTACATCAGCTGTGTTTCTATCATGGTATGGTTCAGTTTGGAACAGTACGGTTCGGTAAAGCCCTGGGTCAGGCTTCAGTTCGGACTGAGAACAGTACCTTTACTTGGCAGACGAGGCAACGCGAGGTCACGACAAATGATGACATTGAACGCGACAAAACAGAAGACTCTGGGACCCCAAGGGAAGGGTGCCAAATAATGGAACGGTTGGGGCTGGTTATTTTGGTACTATTCCCAATGGAAACCCCAAAAACATATGTGCCGTACTGTGCCAAACTGAAGCGCTCCACTCGATGGAAACAAGAGACTGGAGATGTTTTTGAATAAGGCTAGTAGCAGGCCGACAGCAGGCCGACAGCAGGCCGATCCAAAGATTGAGACACCAAAGTTGCAGGCGTCACTAAACGGACTCAGAAGAACAAGTCATTCGAGTGGTGGCACATACTAGTAGAATACAACTTTGTTGTTAAGAATTAAATAAGAAAGCACCAATGTTGAGAGGCATGGTGGATAATAATGGATCATGTGATTCAGGGGTGAACACTGGTAGTGATGAAGTTCTTCATCTGTGTTGTCACCCATTCACACATATGGCATTTTACTGGCATCAGAAACTGAAGGAGTAGAGAATAAACTACTATTGTGAATATTTAAGACTTTGTGGATTTGGGAATGACAAACTAAACTTTTTTTTTGTTCAACACTGATTGAAGAATGACTAGTTTTTCATGCATAGTTTAGAGTTTTCTTTTGGCCATGAAATGAAAGCATGAGGGTTTTAATTGTGATTGTTTTGTACATATGGTTTTGTATTTTTACACGTGTGTCTGTGGAGCTGTGCTAATCCTATTCGCCCTTTGACCTCTGACCTCTATGCAAAACTGCAATGACCACTTTTGGGAGGTTTATAATTTGAGAAAATATGCACACGTGAGTTTTCCCCGGGGCTACTCAGTGTGGCAGCCCAGTGCTCCTAATTCTAGGATGGGTCAAATGCAGAGAAATCATTTCCCTAAGGGGATTAGTAAAGTATAAGATTTATATTTATACTTATATGACATGGTGTTAGTGGTGACATTAGTGTGCTATAAATTAGATAGAAGCTTTGGGCAGACGGGTAGCTGCTCTGTTTCTCCAAAATTAAGGCCAGGCGAGAATCTGAATGGATGTTAATTGAGTGACGTGACATCAGGAGTATGTCAGTGGCAGCCACAATCAGTGCTGTTGATATTTAATAAAAGACAAGAGAAGAGAGCTTGCATAGGACATGTAGGACCATCCTTCACAAAAGGAAAGCAGATAAAGTCGCATCACAATCCCACACGGCAGCGATTTGCCATCGACCGATGAGATATTAATTTTAATAAACTTATTTATAGAGCACTTTACATGGAACATTAAGAGAAAAGGCTGCTGCAATAATCATGAGGGTCATGTCACTCATGGCATTATTACATAGCATAATTCTCAAAGACGTTTTCTATTGAGATTAAGGGAAAATAATTATTTACATTTACAGGGCCACATATTTTCACCAATTCATTTCCAAGGTTTTCCTACAGTATCTGACCCACCTTCCATCACTCAACTGTAGTAGAAGCTCTTACTTCAACACCCTAGCTCTGTCACAGGCTTTGTAGCAAAAATGGAACATGAGATTCAGAATGGAAAATCTAAGTCATCTTTTGTTGGAGCTCGACTCACCCGAACTCACTAGTGAACATAATGCATACTATATGCATCATGTCGCTCGGAGTCTTACATCTGATATATTTGTTAAAGTTAAAAACGTTTCCAAAATATTCAAATCCAAACAATTTCCAGGCCTGGAAAAGTTTTTAAAATTTCAAACATCTCCCAGGAATCTTCAGACGTGGAAACCCTGTATAAATTATAGTGAATAGTTTTAAGTCTGCACGTCACTCCTGCACTCCGTCACTCCAGTACATAGAACTCAATAGAAATCGTCCTTATCAAGAATTGGCAGCAATTTGACTTTTGACCCCTTGATGCTGATAATATTCATAGACAGTGTTGGAGTCATTACACTAACAGAACGTATATTTTGAATTTCTCAGTAACAAGCACAGCCAAAACAAGTGAGTAGTCACTTTCTCCCAAATACAAATGGAACATTATAACTCATTTTCTATGTGAAGCACTGTTCTGGCAGGTGTTTGACCTGAATACCTCATTTTAAAAATCAAACGGCTACTTTGTGCAAGTGGAATAAAGCTGTTTATTATGCCAAATTTATAAAGACAAAAAAACCTGTGTGCATGACTCAGCTTATTTGTTGTTCAGTGTTAATTAATTTTGTGTAAATGACCATTGTTGCTTGCTGGTATTCAAGGACTTTGGACCTCATGTTTTTGTAATAAAATATTAAAAGATGGTTTTCATAAAGTAAAAAACATTTGTTCATGTTCACTTTGTTTCTACCACCAAACATGGAGTTCTTGCTTTTCTTTTTGGGCCAATAAAAAGGATTTTGAAACATGACATTACAAGTCGTTATGAAAACAAACAGAAAATAAACTTTATTGTCCAAAACAGACAAAAGGAAGATCAGCCATGACAGCAACATTCCAAAAGAAGAAACAATATACAAGCAACAAGACAACACGAGCTAATCAGCTACACACTGAGAAAAGTCTGGAGAGACAAGACAGAAAAAGCTAACCTGCAGACCTGGGTAACAGCTCAGTCAATCCCTCCTCGTCAGTGTTAAAATAGGGTAGTCAGAGTATACGGCGTAATACTGGTGTATATAGTGACGACAAAAAAGAGTTTTCCTTACGCAACAATGCTAAAAAAAAAAGCTCCACTACCTTAGAGTTAAAAAAGGAACATAAATGACTTGAAAAACAGCTTTTCTGGCGTTGTGAAAATGCATATACACAATGTACGGTCACGTGTTGAACTGAATGAATCCTTTACAAAGGATCGTATCGTTGAAATGATTACAAAGAAAATGGAGTTCAGTACTGCTGCTGTGTCAAGGGTTGGGGGCGTGAGGAAAATGTAAATGTGCTCTGGCACGAAACAAGGCCGCCGCCCACAGCTAACAACTCACAGACGAGAGATTTCAACTCGCTAACCCCCGGGTCTGCTAACAGAGGAAGCTACATTAGCTTTAATACGATACGCTTGGAAATGAGTACAGCCGGGCTACATTCGATGGGATTACACAAGTCATGCTGAATTCAAAAGCTCTATCCTGTTGTACATTTGTAAATATCAAGGTGTGTAGGACAGAGGACAGTCTGTGAGCAGGAGGAACGACCACCTCATCCAAATGTGCCGACTCATCCTGACTCGAGTGTCGCCCGGCCGGTCCAAGCTAAAGAAAACACGCGCTGTAGTGTCATGGTGAGTCATGATAAGAAAAGAAGAGCGTGCGTGGAATGAAGATGATTTTGTTTTGTTTTTACAAGCTTTCATTAACCCCGTGAACCACAGCTGAGTGACGGAGCAACAGTCTCACCAGGAAACACCTCCACGACGAGGACGAGGATGAGGACCTCCCACCTCACGGCTGCCGACGGCACAGCGCGCACACACACACACACACACACTGCTGTTCTGTCCCGTACACGACGTTCACAGTATGTTGGTAATCATGGATTTCATTACTCAAAACCGTCTCTGTACCGAAAATGACAAAAATAGGTGTAGTGTTAACTGGCCCGAAGCACGTGGCAGGTCAGTTCCCACACTGACATCGCGTGGCGCTTCTCCACGACACAGTTCCAGCACTACTCCACTGTCGGCGGGGTCGCCACAGCACGGCACGCCCGCGACTCTTTTCTAGTGACAAGAGCTAAGCAGATGTTTTGAGCGTCACTGAATCATTAGAATCAGTTCTTTAAAACGATTCCTGCATGACCGGAGCACAGACTCCGTCCGACTGTCACTGAACTGAAATACAGCTGAACGGGTTGTGATTGGGCTCACGATCGCCGGCTTTCAGCAGTCACTAAATACACCAGAGACTCCTCCGATAAATGCTGCAGATTAACACACGTCTTCAGGATGTTTAAATCTTTTTAACTGATCTACAGTTTGACTCCTGTGCTCATGACTCTTCCAGTGACGACACTGTCCCACAGTCTGACGATGTCGGCTCAGCTCGTTTGGAAGCTCACCAGAGCAGGTACCAACAAAAGCACCAGGTACCAGGTGCTACCACTGATGGAAAAGCAAAAAAAAGTGCTCCAACTGTATCATTGAAAGCTCCATTATTGTTTTACTACACATCACAGCATTAACAGTCGTCCCTGACAACATGTTTGATCACCAGCTGTCACTGTGACATCAGCGCAACAACAGTCCGATGACATTGACTTTGTTACCAAAACCACTAACATAAAGACATTTTAAGACTGCCTTAAACCTGTTTCCATGCAGTCCAATAAAAAAGAAAACAATCTTATTTTTCTGGTGGACAAACAGTTTAAAAACATATCTTTGGCTTTGTTTTTTGTACTTTTACTTACAGGTACATAACAAATGTGCCAATACAGACTTGATTGGAAATAAATCAATACAGCTGCGGCCATTTTATCAGTGAGGACTGATACAACTGTTTTTAAAAAATTCAAACATTGGCGGAACAATGTAGTTATAAAAAGATATATAGCACCATGTATATACTGTCCATCTAATCGAAATGTCAAAGGACGTGTTTGACTCTCCACTCCAACTGTGAGTGTTCACCTGAAGACGAACTGTGCCCATCACTCAGTGGATTCTCCAGCTGGTGTCACAACACGTGTCTACGCCATCGGCCGTTTTGACAGGTGACCAACCAGCTGTGGATCCGTGAAAAGAAATGACTTTAAAACAAGTTTAGGATTCAAAGCCGTCACAGCGACACAGACGTGTGCTTTCACTCGCTCTGCTGTGCTGCGACGGGTCAACATTCAGTGACGACCATCACTAAAGAGCACGACACAGTAACTCAGGGTTGATAAAATACTTATTCACCAGCTTTTCTTTTAAAACATTCAACAACAAAAAAGACACAGGAAACAGAAGAGGACGAGATGCTGAACCGTCACAAAGTGGAATGAAGGGGAAAATATTTTTACAAACACACGACAACAAGACACTGGCTGGTTGGTGGCCATGTTGGCTGATAGGAAAGACTGGTGGGTGACTGGTGGGTCTACGTGAAGGCTGTAACACTCACTCCTCAATGGTCAGCGCAGGTCAGAGTGAAATGGAGGCGTTTGGTGTCTGAGAGTTTCAAATGAAGAACAGCGGCACGTCATGATGATGATAACTCAGGCGGCACAAAGAGAACAGACACTGAAAGAGACAAAAAAAGGATTCTTGTCCATTCTTCCACTCTTCTGTAATACCTTCCCTCTCAAAAGACGTTCCCCTCCAGTGTTTTGTGCCATCTCCAAACCAGCCATGATCCCACTGGCCGCTTCCGACCGCTCATCGGGGTTTTACGGGACGTCGCAACGAGGGAGGAGAGACAAACTTGCCAGAGTGGAACAGTCGGGCCTGCTTCTCACAGAAGCGTGAATGTAAAAGAGGTAGCTTGACAGCCCGCATGGTTTTTTTCCTGCGTTTCCGTCACCGAGCACTTGTCACCGATCGTACAAAAACAAGACAAAAAGGTTTGTAACCTGGAGAAATCGCAGCGGAACAAAGGCACGCACTCCCGCCGGGTGACACGTCCTCGGTGAGGGACAGAGAGCAAAGGTGTCAACGTACCTCTTTTACATTTTCTGCTGAGACACCAGTGGGAGCATCTTTAGTGGGAGGAAAGCGCGCTCATCTCCTTCCAGGGCAGAAACAACAAACGCCTTCTCCTCCGTCAGCGACAGTGGCAGCTTCTCTCTTTTTTTCTTTTTAAATCACTTTCTCTGCCAAAGTGGCTGCTAGAGTCGAGTCGGTTGGACAACAGTTCACTAGCGCATTGTCAATTTCCCGCCCTTACACCTCCACACTCTGGCTCCTCCTCTACTCATCTAGTCCTTTTTCTCCTCCTCTTTCTTGTCCTCCTCCTCTGTGGGGTAGGAGTGCCAGGTGAGGCGCTCCTCGTAAAAGGAGATGACCACCTGGGGACATTTGACATTGGCCTCCTTGGCCGGGACAAGGTCGGCCTCGTCCGAGTTCTTCCTGTTGATTTTAATTTGAGAGAAAAAAAGTGATAAAAAGGAAAGAAACAATGTGGCCAATGAGAACATGAACGGTAGAGGGAGGTGAGCTTTCACCCTCGTTCACCTGAGCAGCGTCAATTATCGTGTTGCATGAGGAAAGAAGACAATGTATCAAATCTATATTTTGACCCGCTGCTATAATTAATGCACACTGATGCTATGTTTCCATTACATGGTCCTGGCACGGCTCGACTCTTCACGGTTTAGTTTGTTTACCGTTACTATAGCACCTGCTCAATGTGGGCGGAGTCACAACTGCACGGCCGTGACTTTGTTTTACATGCGACTCACAGACGAGTGGCGAGTAAAGCAGTTGCTTTCAGTGTAACTGAATCATTAGAATCATTCACAGAATTGAAGAGTACGATTATGGAAAAGCAAAAGAACATGCCGAGGTGAGACGAGTCGTGCCAGGACCGTGTGGTGGAAAAGCAGCATATGTCCACAATGTAAAATAAGGTGTTGCACAGTATCACACTATCAGAACTGTACTAAAGTAGGGGTGGGCAAATAATAATATCACAAATGTTTTGGGGCATTTAGATGACAATTGATTTTAATTGGTTAAGTCAATAATTGTTTGACAGATTATATCACTGGACCCAATGTTTGTTTCTTTAAACTTAACCATTCAAGTAAAAATGATAGGACTTATCACTGAACTGCAACTACTTTGAACCCATGTTTAAGGCTCTGCTAATTTATTTAGTCTGTTTTAGATGCATTTTATTTGCCTCGTGTGAGCTTTTATTTATTATTCTGTACAGCACTTTTAAGTTTTAAGTACCTTCAAAGACCTTGAATGTTTTTTTTCCAAATTCACAAACTTTCAAGGATTTCAAGGACCCATGGGAACCCTGTTTTAAAAGCTGACAAAATTGGACACAATTCCACCACAAAGCATTCTGACTGTCAGATGACTGATGGACTCACCATTTCATAAGGAACATCAGCTCTCCACTCGAGTCTGTCGCTCCAATAATCCTCTCTGGCTGCAGACCTCGACCAAAACCTCTGGCTTTCTCACCCTGAAGAAAGGAAGTCAAATGAAAAAAAAGAAATCTGGCAAACAGTAAATAACACAATAAAACGTAGATAAAAGTTCAGCATAGATCAATATTTTTGTGGTCTGAAGCAGTCGCCATCGTTTGTTTACCTCGTCCTTCTTCCTCTTACTCCCTTTCTCCTCTGAGTCTCCCGAGGCATCGCTGGAAGCTTTCCTCTTGCTCTCCTTCTTTTTCTCCTCCTTCTCTCTGTATTTTTGCATGAACTCTGCGATGAGGTCGGGGCAGTCGAGGTTCTCCTCTGGCTCCCATGTGTTGTCCTCACTGGTGATGGTGCACACACACACACACACACACACACACACACACACACATTTTAGTTAAACCCAGTCAGTTTGAGTGTATTTTTAAAAATAATTAAAGCAAGCTTTCAGAGTATTTTCTGGTTTCTTTGCTACATATGACAAAGCAATCGTTAAAGCAGATGAACTTTGGTTTGTGAGCAAAATAAGACGAAGTTCGAGAAACACTAATCAACATTTTGTGGACCCAACCAGTACAGATTCTCTGGATCTTATAAAAATAATCATTTGTTGTAGCCCTTTAAACTATGGCTAAAGATAGAGCTACACCCCAAATTAACATGAGCAAATCCGGAATCAAAACGGCCACCCAGACTTTGGAATCACATTCAGATGCCGGTCTCAAACTTGTGACCCGTTGGCCACATGTGACCCACCCCTTCATATCGTGTTATGGGGTTTTTCCCCCCTACACAAGGGGCCTCAAACTCAAAATGACCTGGGGGCCAGTGAACTTCTAGGCTGGTCAGGACGGGGGCCGAGCACCGGGCAAAGTAAAAATAGTTCAACAGTTTGGACAAAATTAACTAAATTTAACTTGAAATTATATCCGTATAATCCATCACGATACTGCAAATTTTAAGTATCCAGGATGATGTTGCTCACCCTTTCAAAGTAAAAGTGTTACTTTTGATATACAGTTCCCACAAAAAAGAACACATTTATGATGCAAAATGAATCTTTTAACAAGTAAAAAGACACAGAAATAAAATAGAGTTATTAATAATAACATGTAGACAATTGTATTAAAAACACTAGACAAGATTATATACAATTAAATGTTGAATTTAACACATTAGACAATGCAATTAATGTAACCTAATGTATTATTATCATACAGTTTTCAGGATCACTTTAAAGTAAATGCAGGGCCACAAGACATCGATTGGAGGGCCACCTGTGGCCCACGGGCCGCGAGTTTGAGACCTCTGCCCTACACATTCATTTTCATCATGAAAATGTTTTCATTGTTAATATTAATCGATTAATCTGACAATTATTTTCTCGATGAATCGTTTGGTCCATAAAATCTCAGAAAACTGTTGATCGGTGTTCGTCAAACCTGTAAATGATGTTCTTAAAGGTCTTGTTTTGTCCACAAACCAAAATGATTTGGCACTTTTAAAGATTTCTTTGTTATCCAGTGCAAAGAAATTAAGAAAATATTCACATTAAAGAAGCTTAAACAATCAGATTTTTTTTAATCATGAAAAAAAACCTCAAACCGATTATCAAAATAGTTGTCGATTAATTTAGTAATCGATTAATCGATTAACTGTTTCAGCTCTAATATCATTCCATATCAAAACAAACTCTTAGAGATATTGTTATTGCGACATAAACAGTGGAACACTGTTGTCCTCACTCGACAGGTGACCCCAGGTCTAATGTGTAATACTCACTCTGAGAAGCCCTTCCACTTCAACAGAAACTCCACTTTGCCCTTCACCAATCGCCGTTCCAAAACCTTCTCCACCACATACTCTTCCTCTTCTTCCTCCTCTGCTGGAGGTGCGGCAGGTGCTGCCGGTGCTGCAGGTGTTGCTTCTGCTGTTGCTGTTGCCACCACTGCTGCTGGTGCTGCTGCTGCTGCTGCTGTGGCAGCGGCGGTGGGGGCTGCTGCTGCTGCTGCTGCCGCGGGGGCTGCAGGCTGCGGCTCCTCCTCCTCGGCCTTCTTGCCTTTCTTTGCTGCTACGGTCGCCAGCTTGACGTCTGCTGAGGGAGCCTCTGCTGGAACCAAAAGGAAAAGACGATAAAATAATAAGTCTGTGTTATGTTTGAGCACGGTTTAATACAGCGGTTTCCATGGTGACAACACGCTGCACTGCCA
Organism: Solea solea; assembly: GCF_958295425.1. Lineage (NCBI taxonomy): Eukaryota > Metazoa > Chordata > Actinopteri > Pleuronectiformes > Soleidae > Solea > Solea solea. The sequence goes on along the minus strand of NC_081149.1, from coordinate 4,129,631 downwards.
GCAAAGCATGGACACATTTGTGAATGAATAGGGCAGCAGCAATTTAAAAAACAATCTTTCATTATGTTCATTCTTCTCCCTGCCTGCACATCTCTCTTTCACTCACACACACACACAGACTGACCGCTCAGTCCCTCCACTCCATACACAGCCAATAATCCAACAACAACAATATTTAAGGACAGTCAGCTAAATCTGGAGTTTACCAGCAGTCAGTGTCATGCACACCTGTGTTCAATCACACCTGCCCAAAATGAATGTTATGAACACGTCATAAATATTGAAGACCTCTCCTGTTAAACTCAGTTTAGACGACCCTAGTATTAGCGAAATTAGATTAAAGGGGAATTCCAGTATTTTTGACCTGGGCCCTGGGTGTGTATGTGAATAGTACTTTTAGCAGATTGCGACAGGCGGTGGTGGCTGCAGTGTAATCTTACAGGGCAGCAGCACCAGCCTGAGTTAACAAAACCAACCTCTTGTAACCAAACCTACTGTACCGTGGTAATGTTGTCAGACTCCGACAATAACAATCCGAGTCTTTTAGTGGTGAAAACCAGCACTTTTTATGGAGTATACTGAGGGTGGCGCTGTTGTCTCGTGAGATCACGCTGCAGCCATTGCCGCCTGTCACGTCTGCTGCCCGAGGCGATCTACATGACCAATTAGGAAAAGTACTATTCACATGCACACCCATGTTTATATGGCCCAGGTCAAAAAATACCCCTTTAATTCCCCTTTAAGATGGAGCGAGAGATTTTTGTTTCGTTTATTTAAGCACTGTGGTCAAAATTCCGCAGCTCCACTCCAATCACATACCCTGGTATATGCAGCAGAAGAATATTTCTTAGATTTTTGGTTCGCTTTTAAAGCTGATAACAAGGCACGTCATCACCTGACATCAGGTGACAGTTCTGAGGAAGGCAGAAGACGCCGAAACTGGTCAACAAAGAAAGGAAAACAAACCAAAAAACAAGAGAGCCATCATTCCAGCTCTAACTTGATGCTGCATTATAATGTGAGAAGCCCACCTGGAAACAATGCCCCTCCCCCTCAATCTACTCAAGACCATCTTATTGCAATGGTTCAGTGAACGCCGGTGATCTTGTAATACAGATCGGAGTGGAAAAATGGGATATGAACATTTCCAGTCAGAGTTCTCCTCGTCAAGATAATTGCAATTCACAATATTATTAAAACTTTTTTTTTAAATATTTAATATAGTTTTTGTTAGATTGTCAATCATAAACAGGATATAGCTTCTGTTCAAAATGTGTCTTCAGTTGTTCCGTAAGCGTATGTGATTTTGTTGAAAGCTTAAAGGTGCAGATGAAACGTACACACTAATGTTAGTAATGAGTGAAAAACTTGGGCGGAAACAATTACTCGATTACTAAATTAATCGCCAAATGTTTTGATGATTGATGAATTGGTTTTGAGTGTGACTTTTACAGCTCCTTCAATGTGAATATTATCTGGATTCTTCCCTCACATGACAAAGAAATCATTCAAATTGAATAGTTTTTGGTTTGTGGACAAAACGAGACATTTGACATCAACATTTCCAGGTATAAAAAAACGACTAACATCTTATGGAGCAAAGGATTACTCGATTCATCAAGAAAACAATCAAAAGATTAATCTACTTTAATAACTTTTAATGTTATATAACATTACAAAAACATGTTAGTACGGATGTTTTAGGTGAACGTTTGTAAGTGAAAAACAAGAACCTTCCAAGAGATCATTGTAAATCATGGAATAAAATGGACAGGCTCCCCCTTGTGGCAGTTTAAATTAAATCACTAGGACTGTATGGAGACAAGATAGACAGCATTATCAAGTCACTTGCATAAAATTATAATCCTCCTTGACTCCATAACAGAACTTCACCACAATCGACTTGTTGAGATCGATAATATCGTGTATCGTCCCAGTGTGAGGCCGACAGAGTGGCTGCTTAATAACAACAACACTGAGCTGTGCAGCAACACAACACATGTGGCTAGTTATGCACACACTTTAACATTATTGATAAGTCTCACAAAACACAACTCTAACGATGTGATCAACGAGTTAGCAACGCTGGGATGCTAATGAGGAAGGATGAAGAAAAAACGCCCCTCTCTCCGCGTGTCTCCACAAACGCGTTCGCCAGCGTGAAGTGTGTAACTTAACACAAACATGTGTGGACACATTTGATGACAACCGCAGACAATGAATGTGTGTGCAGTGTCTTTTTCAAAAGAAGCGTCACAGAGAGTGTGCTCTGCGGCGCACCGTTTTCTCTCCATGCCCGCGCACGTTCGAGCCTCGAGCGCGGCACCAAACATCCCACGTCTGCAAAGACAAAAAAACACACTCGACTCTTTCTGTGGGAGCCGGTAAAGCTGCGTGTTGCATATTAAACACACCACACAACAAGCGCGAGGACACCAAGTACGGCGGCCTGCAGCAGCGAGCAGAAGGAAACATGGCTGGCAGGTTTCCTCACAAGAGCTAGTCGGTACGAGCCTTACCTTAACAGGGAATGCTTCGGGTCGCTAACGTGGGCTTGTGGCGGGCCCCGAGTCAAATAACACTGACTGAATCCGCGGCGGCAGCGCTTCACTACACCGTGTCCTGGTACCGTTGTGTTTGCGAGTTTTCCTCTGTGTGTTTGGCCGCTGTGTCACACAATAGCCTCAGCGTCGCTAACAACCAGCGCCAACCCCGTTCTGCCCGCCAACAGCACCGCCGGACGTGACGTAGGAGGTGAGCGGCATTCTGGGAGATGACGTCTGCCGACGTGAAATCGCAGACTGTCAACACAACGAAATATCACTATATGACAAATTTTAAAAGAGACATAAATACAAACTGTTCCTTTTGTGAAAATCACCCAGAAACAGTTTTACACCTCTTTTGGTTTTGTTCACACACCAGATCATGTTGGCAAAACTTCAGCAGATTCATCATTGACAATATTTATAAAGACTTTATTTTATTATGGGAGAATGTGGTATTTTGCTTTTATAGAACTCAAAATAGAGAGAATATGTACTTTGTTATAAACTTATTGATTCTGTTGGCAAAATTCCATATCCATAAATGTAAATTCAGTGGTAAAAAACCTAATTTTGTCCCTTTTACTCATGAAGTTGTACTTCTGTATTTCTGGCTCTAACAACAAAAAAGCAATTAAGACTGTTAATGTTTGGTCCTCCTTTTCTTTCTCTTTTTAATAACTCATCAGCTACCCTGGCAAAGTTTTATTTCTCCTGTTTTTGCTCTGTTTGTTCACTAATGCAATATGTTTCTTTCTTCACTTCTGTAATGTAACCGTATTTCAATAAAGTTGTTTATATAAAAAGAAAAAACAGACAAACAAAAAAACACAACGAAATAAGTCACTAACGTTTAACACGTTAGCAAACAAAGGCAGTCAGGAGGGAAGAGGCCCACTCTGTAACTGAATACACAGCTTTAAAACTCCCGGGAAATAAATATGTTAATGTGTAATATAAGTGCAAGAACAGCCCGTATCATTATGAGGCGTGTATATCTGTTAATGTTCTGTAAATAAAAGATACCAGAAGACGTTAGTGATGTTCCCAACACCTCACTCAGTGAACATCATCACAAACATGCACATCAGCTCACAACCATGGACATTCAACACTGTTGTGCTCAAGTTTGAGACTCAGGACTTGGCCCGAGATGCTTCTCACAGCGCAGGTTTGTAACGAGGCCCTGATGACCTAGGTTTAAAATGTCATGTCCTGCTGCTAACAATGACTTCAGACGGGTCGCCCTCACATCTGTAGTCACACACATGCTGGAAGAAGATGTGGTGTCACCCCCTTGACTTTGCATATACAGGGGCAGAGCACGGAGGCATGGCGGGAAAAAGCCCTTTGACCTGCTGACCTTTCATTAACTCATGTGAGCCAATAGGAGCCCAGTGTTCTGTGAGCGGAGAGCTTGAGATGGAACATAGGAATTTATGAGGTCAGATAGGCAGGAGGGTGTGAGCTCTGTTACAGTTTTATAAGAAGCAACAGAAGCACCTTCAAATCTGACCTCACATGGAGCCAGTGAAGAGAAGCTCAGACCGGTGTGACAGAAAATTCTAATCTTCCACAAACTTTTTAATTCAGTCATTAAGTTTAATGACGCACATATTCTTATAACCAGATGTTCAGTATTAACAGCCATAACTTAGGATAAGACACAAACTAGGCGCCTTTCAAGGATTCCTCACTAGATACCAAGGCGCTAGTCATCTGGACGGGATACACTATCTATCTATCTATCTATCTATCTATATATATACATATATGGATATATATATGTGTATATATATGTGTATATATATACATATATGTATATATATATATATATATATATATATATATATATATAAGCTGAAGTGATACCTATCAAGTTTTGTAGGAATATTTGTCATTTTGGTATTTAAACTGTGACCATGTAACATCTCTGTCACACTGGTCAGATCGTAGCTGCAGCCTTTTGAAGGCTTTTGGTGCTTGTAGACCAGACAACAGCAAATAACAATAACCAAGTCTCAATGTTACAAATGTGGGAATGAGGGTTTCTGCATCCTCCATTGACAGCAACCACCCAATTTTTAAAAGGATATTGTGAAGATGAGAAAATACTGCCTGTGATTGTTTGCACAGGTATTTGAACAGATAAAACCTGTGACTGAGGGAATATTTTTGTGTCGTGCGCTTAAATTTGCTAGTTCAGTGAAAGGAAAGTTTGTCCCATTCAAACCAGAAATGGACAATAGTTAAATTTAAAATGATGTAAATTGCAGTTAAGGCCCAAGAAAAATATAACATTTTTACAACAGTCAGGGCCAGGTCATATTTACTACAGTCACAGTGTGTATGAATGGAGTTTAACCTGCAGACTGTTCTACATAAATAGTGCAGACAACATAAAACAGCTCATTTCTTCTCACCATCAATGGCCACGTAAGCCTCAATCCAAAGATGAGTGTTTTCAACATCCCACCAGCGCCTCCAGTGGCAGTCATTTAAACCTGCTTGTGTGTTCCTCCCACCGCTGCTTGTGTAACACTGCCCTCTAGTGTTTAATCCTGGTCAGCTCAGGGAATCACAACAACCCTTCACAAAGATCAGGTTAGGAACATTCTTCACATGTCATATTCACAGTCATATCACTTTTATAATATCTCATGTTCAATCTTTGTTTATAATGTAAATATCAAGCCCATACTGTGTATATTCTGCAAACCATAATGTACATTCTACATTCTATTTTAACTTTTTTTAATAGTCTTAGTGTTAATATCCTTATATATTGTACTTTTTTGGTAATGCATGTTTATTATTTATTATCTTTATCTTTACTGTCTTTGCTGCTGTAACAATGTAAATTTCCCCACTTACCTTATCTTATCTTATCTTCACATTTTCAGCAATAATTGTGCAAAAGTCACAAAATTAGACCGTTTTTCTTTTCTTTTTATTCATGAAAACAAGGCAAAATTCTGCTGGATTTTAAACATTTTGAGCCCTTTTTGCTCAGGTGTGTTTATATAGTTGGTGAAAATGAAACATTTGTTTCATCAGATTTCCCAGGTTGTGCTGAAATAGACGATACAGGACACATTCTTATAGTCTCTGAATATACTGTATGTTAATAATGGAAAACAGCAGCAAATACTGACAATAATCTTAATAAAACGTCAGATAGTTAAATCATTTATGGACAGGAAACAACAACAAACACTATTTTGTCACAAAAAATCTGTAGTTTTTGCCCTAAAGTTCCAAACATGTTCAAGTCTCATAATAGCGACAGGGTCAATGGGTTCAAAGAAGTAAAGATGACACGTGACCATCACCTGCTTTCAAACAGCCAACCCTTTAGTGTTTTCCATCAGCAGAGACAAAGAAAAGCTTTTCCTGTGACCTGAAACCTGGGTGAAGGTTCACCTGTCAACACAACAGAGTTCATCAGTGCTCCAGTGTCAAACACCGAGGTTAAACCCCCGCAGAACATCTGTGTCCAGACCTGAAGAACATGTGACGGAGCGTCAGAGGTTCTGCCAGGATGAAAGATGTCATTGTTGCCAAAGGGGGTTTCTTTGAATACTGTTGTGTTGATTCTTCTGCAAAAAAACAAACAAATGTTAGAGTTTTCACATTTTTATCATAAGATACTAACTATTTATGAACAAAATGCTGCTTTTCAGATGAGGCCTTGTAGTCGCAGTGCTTCTCTTAACCACCAGATGGCGCTTGGTGGCCAGTTTGTCACATGAATGTTGTCAGATCCCAGCACCTCACGTCTCCACTTCTATAAATGGGTTTTTGTGTGATGTCAAAAAAAAAAGGACCCAAAATGAATGAGAATTTAAGAGTATGTGTGAAAACTGTGCAGGTTAAATAACTACAGATGGAAAATGTGAGGTTGTTTTTTTATACTCACTCTGCAGATGTTTGGTTTTTGTTAGTGTTTGCAGAGTGGAAAGGAAGCAGTGAGGCTCGAATACTCAGCGATAAATAACGGCTCCAAGTGTTGAACACAGACTGTTGAACACATGGTGTCAAGAACAAGAAGAGGATCAGTGATCAGGGATTTCTACAACATGAATAAATACATCATTATTATTATTACTATTAACAACAATAATATAATATTATTATTATTATTATTAGTATTATATTATTAATAACAATGATAATAATACTAGCAGTATTATTATCATTATGACTATTAACAACAATAATAATAATAACAATAATAATACCACTTATAATAATAATAATAATAATTTATTAATGATTATTATTAATAATTTATTTAATTATATATATATATATATATAATATATGTTTGTGTGCATGCGCATGTTTGATATTTAATCAGGCAAAATGTCAAATAATTAAATTACAGTGTTGTTTTTATAATTTAAAATGTTATTTGCTGTGCTACAAATATCTTAAATAATTGGCGTTTTTGGTGCAAACACATTTTACACAGAATACACTGGAGACAACACAAAGCACATAAAGACCTACAGTAGATGATGTGACCTATTACACAATTATATATGCTGCACAAAAAAACATGTAACAATAAATCCAGGATTGTGTAATGTCAGTTCACCACCAGCAGGTGGTGCAGTGTTGCAGAGCCTCACATGACTTGTGTTCCACCTGTTTCTTTTAGAATGTTTCCCTCTTATCTTTAAATAAAAATGAAAACCCTTAAAATAACCCTTATCTTTCACTTCAGACAACACTGAAGTGAAAATAATAAATACATTTTTAGTATACATTTCTTTTGAATGTATACACTTGACTGTGAAGTCTCTGGACGAGTACAATTCAATCTGGATTAACAGGAACATTTTCTCCACATACATTTCTTATCTGGAAAATAGACGAGACAGAAACCCGTTCCCAAACTTAACAGTGGCTCAGGTTTCACTTTGAAATCTGAAAATCCTCTGAGGTTCCACCCAAACCTGAAATCACGGCTCTGATCAACACAAAAAACTAGGATCGATAATTCAATATGCTCACTCTCAAAGTGCATAATTATTCATCAACACAAATAACAAGTAACACATTGAAATTAAACATCAAGTGCAAACAGTAAAATGTATATATATATATAGATATACACTATACACTAACATTTTACTGTATACACACACTGTATGTATAGTGTATAATACCTGCTATACAGGTCAGATAAACACCCCCAAAAAGAACACATAATTAAAACGCAATTGCTTTGTTGTATTCATTATAATTATTTCTTAAAGTAATCATACATTTTTTACAGCAATAAAAAAGTTAATTATGAAAAAAAACAACCTTTCCCTGCCCGCCTGCAATACCAGAGGCAACTGCTCACTAAGATCTTATGATCATATTATAACACTAGCATTATCAAATAAAAGTGTTCGCTGTATTTATGACGGGAAATGAATTAGTAAATAATAAAATGTGCAGCGTTTTAAGGAGAAGCTGACTGACTTTGGTGCAGCTCTTCTCTGAGTGAGGCTACACACACACACACACACACGTGGGCTCTCGGCTCTTTAACTGCTGCTGTGCTTTGTTCCTGTCGTGTTCTGTGTTGTGTTATAACCTCGCGGTGCAACTGTTTCCTGACCTTAGAGCGAGATGTTTACCCTTTTTAACACAATGAAATGCAGAGGAGCTCTCCACACACGTGTGACCCAGGCCTCACTGTTGCACATATAATTAACACAGGTCATTCTGTGGGATGTGAACAAATAAGCTTTAGTCTTTCACGTTGGAGGAAATGTACCAGGTAAAACTAAAATCATGGTTCGTATTACAGGGGAGGGAAGGGGCGCTGGGCTTCTCTGAACAGGACACAAACTAACCCTGAAAGCCTAGACACTGAGACGCAGCTCAGTCTCAAATATTGTCCATTTTTATGTCACAGGGGACACACTTTGATTTTCTGTAAAATGAGGTGAAATAAAACCTAATAATAAATAAAATACACCAATATGTGTCTATTCACTCATTACATACCAATTTCTGAACATTAGTCAATGTGTCCACTAATGCTGTGTTTCCATCGTGGCAGTTAGGTTCAGTGCAGTTAAGTTCAGTACAGTTAAGTTCAGGTTCAGTACAGTTTGGTTCAGTACAGTTTGGTTCAGTACAGTTAAGTTCAGTAGAGTTAAGTTCAGGTTCAGTACAGTTAGTTTCAGTACAGTTAGGTTCAGTACAGTTAGGTTCATGTACAGTTAGGTTCAGTACAGTTAGGTTCATGTACAGTTAGGTTCAGTACAGTTAGGTTCAGTACAGTTAGTTTCAGTACAGTTAAGTTCAGTACAGTTAGGTTCAGTACAGTTAGGTTCAGTACAGTTAGGTTCATGTACAGTTAGGTTCAGTACAGTTAGGTTCATGTACAGTTAGGTTCAGTACAGTTAGTTTCAGTACAGTTAAGTTCAGTACAGTTAGGTTCAGTACAGTTAGGTTCAGTGCAGTTTGGTTCAGTACAGTTCGGTTCAATACAGTTCAGTTCAGTTCAGTTCAGTTTTAAAGTTACCTTCCCTCTTCACAGTTAGGTTCAGTAGAGTTCGGTTCAGTACAGTTAGTTTCAGTACAGTTAGGTTCAGTACAGTTAGGTGCAGTAGAGATCGGTTCAGTACAGTTCGGTTAAGTACAGTTCGTTTCAGTACAGTTAGGTTCGGTGCGGTTTGGTTCAGTACAGTTTGGTTCAGTACAGTTCGGTTCAGTACAGTTCGGTTCAGTACAGTTAGGTTTGGTGCGGTTTCGTTCAGTACAGTTGGGTTCAGTACAGTTTGGTTCAGTTCAGTACAGTTCGGTTCAGTACAGATAGGTTCAGTACAGTTCGGTTCAGTTCAGTACAGTACTGTGCAGTTTGGAATGGTAAAGCCCGGATCAGGCTTGTGTTTGCAGCACCTTTACTTGGCGTGACGTTGTACCAGTGCGATGACAACGAACAGCGAACAACGACCCTTACTTTTACTCTGGTGCCCCACGTGAAGGGGGGCAAAGAATGGAATGGTCGGGCAGGTTATTTTGGAACTATTCCTAATGGAAACACAAAAAAATCCATGCCGTACTGTGCCAAACTGAACCGTTCCACATGGTGAAAACACGGATTAATAACCTAATGCTATCCCTGCGCTGTACTGAAATCACCTATGTTTTAAAGTTACCTTCTCTCTTCACTGCGACTGCTGTGTCTGAATGGAAAGACAAACAGTAACCTGTCTCTGCACAGTTGACTCCCCCAAATGTCTCAGTGTAACTCCAACACTGACCACGACCTTCCTGCTAAATGTCACCGCACTGAAAATATATAAGTGCTCAAAAAAAAACGGTCTCTTCAGTTTCAAGTTCTCCAGGAGAAACAGCGAAGACTTGATGAAGAGATCAAAGAGGGGAGGAGAAAGGAAGAACGGGGGGATGAACTGAAACAAGATCAGAGAGTGGGAGAGGAAGGGAGGGAGGGGAGGAAAAAAAGAGAGATTTTCATCAGTGGCAGCGAGGCACCTCATTTTTCCTCCCGACCTCACGATGACCTGAGGAAGGAGAGAACGCGAGAGAGATAATGGAGGAGGATAGAGAGGTAGAGAGGGAGAGACAGTGTAGAGACAGTTAGGGGAAACACACACACACACACACACACACACACACACAGAGTCACTGTTGGTCATTTTTTCTGCCCAATTTTCAGTCTAATGAAGACATTTGTTTGGTGGCAAATGTTGAAGAACGAGGGCGACAAAGCTCGGGGGCTTGACTCTTTTTCACGAGTTACCATGACGACTGGCACATGTGTGTCACGTGTTCAGTCCATGGGGAGAGGCTGAACCGTGTAAGTGTGTGCAGAACTTGGAAAGCACCGCGGACACTTTGTTGCTGGTGTGACTGTCTCACAGTGAAATGTGCTGAGTTTATTCATGGATCTGTGGACTCGAGCTCTCTGACATCCTCTGATTCCTTATTTAAAATCATCTCTTCTCTTGATCCTGTGTGTGTGGGGATATGATATTATATTATTATGTGGGGATGATGTGTAACCCTGGTTTATAGCGGTGTTCTCTGGGCTGTGGGTCACATTCTCTCAGGTTACACTTTCTCTCACTAATTATCACCATCAAGTTCATCATTATTCTCTCAACTGCACATTCAAGGTGTGACTGAAAAACAAAGCGCAGTCCACATTCAGATCAGCTTTTTTCCTCTTCAGACTGAAAACTGGCAACTTATTGATAATTGTGCATTTTTAACAGAGGTCCAGGAAAACCAAACAATTAAATGCATGTGTTTTAAAGCAGAACTCTGCAGGATTCTGAGCCTAATTTAACCCTTTTGCCCATTTTTTACAGAATAACCTTCAATATCTGGCAGTTATTTACGATCTACTCCATGTTAAAATAGTGCATCTCTAGACAACTATATATATATATGTATGAATATGTATATATATATATACAGTATATATATATATATATATATATATACATACATATATATATGTATATATGAACAGGTAAGACCAAACCTTTTTATGAATTTTACCTAATTTTAATAAATATTCTATTGTTTGTCTTGCTGTCATATTGTTGAACAGTATAGAATTGATTAAAGAATAATTAAAATCTTTTAAAACAACTAAATGTTTCAATTTAGGTCAAAATTGAAATATAAGCTTCTATTCTGGGTTCCTATATTTGAACGAGTGTCATGCACGCTCACCGCACGTCACTGATATATGATATGATGATATATCATATGTGCTGTTATTGGAGAACATCATATGTTGTCATTGAATTCATTTTAACATTAATTTATTTGAAAGTCAGTTCTTGCCTTACACTGTTACACAGTTATTACACTGTGGTGTTAAATACAAATGTAATAACACTATAATGAGATACGCGTACATCGCAGAGTTAATTGAAGTGATTAGAAACCGTCTCACTTCAGTCTGATTTTTCCTGACGTACTTTCCCTCTCAAAGACTGCAGACCTCAGTAAATGTTGGTGAGACACAGCTCAGGCTGCTCAGCACAATCTCTACAGATTAGATTATTCCCACGAGCAATAATCCAATGTGCAGTCTGACCCCAGTCGCTCGGAAACGGAGTTTGAAGTTTTGAAAGTTGGACTGGAACACGGCAGTCCCTCCATCCATCAGGCTTTTATGGTGGTGCAGCTAAACAGAAGGTGACAGCTGGCAGAAACAGTGTGAGTGGATCTGCCAGAGACGACGGTACAAACGGCTCAGTCCAGGTGTGCTGAGCTGAGTATAGAAGACACGTCTGAGAGCTTAACGGCTGCCAAAGGGGCTTCATTTGTAAATATCACATTCTTCTTCTTTATTCTACATTGATAAATGTGAAAATGTACGTTTATTATGTATTACCTTTAGTGTCTTTGCAGCTGTAACAATATAAATTCCCCCATTGTTATTTCTTTTCTTCTCTTCTTCCTTCTGTCCGTCAGTGTCATGACACAAAAAGCCAAACACTGAAGGACACAGGCACGTTTCCTCACATTAAACACAGTATATACCACATGTTGGTATACACTGTGTAACACTAAGGGATATGGAACATAATAGATCCTCTGTGTCATGAATGGAGTCGTCATTTCTCCTGCAGAAGCATTCTCCCAGTGGAATATCATACTGAAAATGAGGCCGTATGGGGACCAATATAAATGCATATAGTGTTTATATGTATATATACATATATATATGTATATATACATATATTTATATATATGTCACGACTACACTGTGTACTCAGTTTGAACATCACAGAGGAATGTTAAAATGTTATTTGAAGATATCACACAGTTTTCCATCACTGTTCACTGACTGATGGTTATGTTCTGTCGTTCTCTTCATCTGCTTCAGTGAATAATTCTCTGTCATCCACTCTGTTCTCTTTTCTTTTCCTCTCTTCCTTCGCTCTTCTCCAGGTTATGTTAACGTGAAAAGGTAAAGTGAATCACATGAGAAACAAAAAATATTGTTGACTGAATTCTGCTTAATATTCATTTTATCTCTTTACAAAAAGCATGAAATGTTGTTTATGTAAATTGAGACAAATAATTGTCACACTGTTAAAATAATCGCCTAATCATTTTTTGTCAAAATAGTTTTTTTTTTGCCTAAATCATCTCCTCATGATGATTTGACGCCTACATCCTCAGTTGATCAGATCATGTGATTTTACCCCTTTAAGATAATGGCCTATGGTCAAGTGTGTGACTTAAGCTGCTTTGTTTGTTTGTTTTTTGTTTCCTGAAAAACTTGAAAATATGAGTCAGGCAATTATTTTAACAGGGTGACGTAATGTGATTTAATGTTGAAGAGAATACATTTAATACTGTGATAATTACAACCAAATGTCTTTATTATTACTATTATAAGAAAAATACTGCTACAAAATATATTTAGTATTAAATTGTGTTCAAACACATGGCCGCATGTAATTGATTGGGGGGGCCGCATATGGCCCACGGGCCGCCATTTTGACACCACTGATCAAAAGGAAAAACTAGCAGAGGGACTTGTGAATGTGAATACTTTATTAATTTATTTTTATATTGTTGCTTTGATTTGAAGTATAAATAACAGTGTGTCCTTTCATTGTTTTCATACACAAATATAAATGTACATTACATTTGTGTTCATTATGCCTCACATTCCAAATACATTCATGTTTGTATGTCGTCGTTTTGCTGTAGGTTTCTCACCAACAGTTCATTTTCAGCTCGATTCAAAAATGTAACCCTAGTTCTCGTTTCAGCCACTTTCTGACTGCTGCTCTCTGAAATGTGAACACTTTTGTAAATGAAATGATTTGTTTGCTTTCTACCTGTTCTTTCCTCATCCTCACTTCTCTTCACTTCTCCTCACTTCTCCTCACTTCTCCTCAGGTCTCTCCTTGGCGTCTCCTCCCTCCACATTTCTGCTTCCCTACAAGCATCGAGGAAACAGACGGCGCTCATTTTCTGTATCTGCACACACTCGCATACACAAGCGCTTTAATGCACGGCAGCATGCTGCGCTGCGTGCCCCTAGGGTGTGTGTGGGTGTGTGTGTGTGTGTGTGTGTGTGTGAGAGAGAGATGGAGTATAGGAAGCGAGTCATTGCCCTGCTGTTGAACCCTCTGTTTCTGTCTTCCTCCTCCATCTCTTTCTCTTTCTCTTTCCCTCTCATGTCTTATGTCTGCTGCACAGTGATCACAGCCCCTGAAACCTTTTCTGCACATCTTCATTCACCTACACAGCTCAGCCTCTCACTTTCCTTTTGTCTCGCTCTAAATAAGTGTTTTTATGCCTGTTACACAGTCACTGAAAGACTCTCCATACTAATACACACTGCTGACAGATGGTGACGGGTTTGTTGTGTTACACGTGCTCTGCTGTTTTAATAACTGTTCAGAGCAGTGACGTGGTGCTTTCCATGCTTTTCAATGATGTTAATGACAGGTGAGGACAGGTGAGGACAGGTGAATGACGAAGACAGGTGAATGACGAGGACAGGTGAATGATGAGGACAGGTGAACAATGAGGACAGGTGAACGACGAAGACAGGTGAATGACGAGGACAGGTGAATGTTGAAGACAAGTGAATGATGAGGACAGGTGAACTTCGAGGACAGGTGAGGACAGGTGAACAATGAGGACAGGTGAACGACAAAGACAGGTGAATGACGAGGACAGGTGAATTATGAGGACAGGTGAATGACAAGGACAGGTGAATGATGAGGACAGGTGAATGATGAAGACAGGTTAATGACGAGGACAGGTGAACGACAAGGACAGGTGAATGATGAAGACAGGTGAATGATGAGGACAAGTGAACAACGAGGACAGGTGAACAATGAGGACAGGTGAACGACAAAGACAGGTGAATGACGAGGACAGGTGAATTATGAGGACAGGTGAATGACAAGGACAGGTGAATGATGAGGACAGGTGAATGATGAAGACAGGTGAATGACGAGGACAGGTGAACGATGAGGACAGGTGAATGATGAAGACAGGTGAATGACGAGGACAGGCGAACGACGAGGACAGGTGAATTATGAAGACAGGTGAATGACGAGGACAGGTGAACGACGAGGACAGGTGAATGATGAAGACAGGTGAATGATGAGGACAAGTGAACAACGAGGACAGGTGAACAATGAGGACAGGTGAACGACAAAGACAGGTGAATGACGAGGACAGGTGAATTATGAGGACAGGTGAATTATGAGGACAGGTGAATGACAAGGACAGGTGAATGATGAGGACAGGTGAATGATGAAGACAGGTGAATGACGAGGACAGGTGAACGACGAGGACAGGTGAATGATGAAGACAGGTGAATGACGAGGACAGGTGAACGACGAGGACAGGCGAACGATGAAGACAGGTGAATGACGAGGACAGGTGAACGACAAGAACAGGCGTTTCATCATTGATGAAACGTTCTGAGCAAAAACTTGGAACATGGAATTATCCCTTTAATCCCTTATTCTCCTCTTTTGGAGTCAGAACTCATTTCCAACATTTTTGACTTTTAAAAGTCTACTCTGTTCATGTTGGGACATTTTTATTTCTTTAAAAATAAAACAGAACATCAGTATAAACACTGATGACACACGTCACCTGCTTCTATGGAAAAAATCCCATTCAGAGTTTTCACCAGAACACAGGTCTTTGCCTGGAAATGAACAGAACTTAGCGTCTTTAAATTGTGCATCAGCAGTGCATTTCCTCAGAGACTGGCCCTTTACACGGACACATGCTGGTGACAGACTGGACCTGTTATTGATGAAAACAAATGAAAATAAAGCCCAGGTCATTATGGCTGTGCAGGCTGAACATGTTAATAAAACACAACCCAGTGTGTGTCGACTCGCCTACATCATGCAAATGTGAGCGCTCTGAGCTCTCTGAGCTCCCCGGTGAGCCGTTCAGCTGCACAGACACGCTAACATGTTTAATACATAACTAAGTACGTGAATGATTGTGGTCACGATGCAGCAGGTGGCGTATGTGAGCGTGTGGCCAGGCGGTGGGCAGGTGGGCAGGAGGGCAGGAGGGCAGGTCTCACACTTGCTGGAGGCAACTTCGAAAACCAGAACGAAACATTTTGAAACTATATAAACTAAATTGACAAATCACAATTGGTTCACTGGGATTTTTAATGTGTACACACAGCCCTGCTTTGTTCTTACACCCTCAGTTCACGTGAGGAACAGCTCCCAAGAAAAGACCTTTAACCAGGATGGACAGATAGTGGATCAGTGGACCGTAGGTTTGATTCCTGGCTTTGCTTGTCTACATGGCGATGTGTTCTTATGCAAGGCATTTCCTGCGTGCAGTGTATGAATGGACGTGCGTGTGAATGGCTGAATGTCAAAAAACTAGCTTTGAGTGGTCATCAAGTATAAATAAATAAATAAATAAATACAGACCAATTACTTGCTATTTTGCTGTGAGTACAGAGCACATGAGCAAGAAAACACACAATTATTGTACACAAACATGACAACTGTGATCATATATGCTAAAACGTTAAAGTACACATATAGCAATCATTTAGCTGAGTGTATCCAGCAATGTTGGCTTCACCAAAGTACTCAAAGAACGATGTTGTGTATAAGCAGAAATACAAGTGCTTTTGTGGGGCCACATGGTTGGTTAGCACTAGAGATGTTCTGATCCGATATTGATATCGGATATCAGTCCAATATCAGCCAAAAAACGAGTATCGGATTATATCGGATTGCCTCTAAAATCTCCGATACAACAGTCCATTCCGCTCCAGCACTTCTATGCAGCAGCGCGTGTTGTGATCATCATGCATGTAGACTAACGTCTGCCATGTGCTCAGACGACAGTGGTCATGTCATCTGATTAGCAGGTGATGAGATCATGTCAAACCTGATGTCATGAGCTGCTTTTACTTTCCCCTAAAGAACTGAAGTCCTATAAATCCTGACACTAACCCTGCACACAACAGAGCAGAAGAACAATGTACAACATCGTAGTCGCAGTGTCAATCACATCTAAGGCCTATGGATGAACTATGTCTCTCTCTCTCTGTGTGTGTGTGTGTGCTCTGACCTGGATTTGAACCCAGGTTGAACCTCTGTTGACCTTCTAAACAGGACACAATGGAAATGAGTGTATACAGGGAAACATGCTTGTGGAGATTCATTACATTCAAGTGTCAACACTGAGACACAAGAGAAGGTAGTGATGCTGGGCATCGATGGCCTTCAGTACTCACATGTTTACATTTTAAACATCTATACACAGACAGAGGCTCAGACTGTTTAACATCTATAAATAAAGGAGCTCATGGAAGAGGAAGAGGAAGGAAGAGGAAGACGTCAGCTACTGCCAACTCACTTAATCCATCGTCTGCATTTTTTCTTTTGTTTCTTTTTTTGGGAAGATTTTTTTTGAAGTGGACATTTTTGCCATGTTTATTTTATTTTATTTTATTTTATTTTATTTTATTTTATTTTATTTTATTTTATTTTATTTTATTTTATTTTATTTTATTTTATTTTATTTCAGTTTATATCTTTTTTTTTCTTCATTAGAATGAAGCGAGTGCTCGATCGTTCATTATAAATATTATAATATATAACAAATGAATTAAATTATAATAAAGTATATTCATTTAATAAAGCTTTTGTGCCATATATTAACCAGATGAACCATATCTTAACTGTACTGTATTCTTTTGTTTTTATTGAAGAGTTATTTATATACTGTTTATACGTAAGGAATATAAATATAATTATATATTATATACATTTTGGGTAAAATCTTTAGCTACAACAACTTCTTAATGCACAAACAGATTTATTTCCTTTTAACAAACCAACGTACGCACATCAAAGCAGTGTTGAATATAGACATGTAAAGAGCTTTCATTTCCTCACAGTCCTTCACTGACTCTGTTTCACTGTAAATGTGATCTTTTCAAAGTGTTTGCTTGATCATTTGTCTTTGTAAACCTTTCACAGTCACACTCATCTTCACTGCCTGACACCAGGGTGCAGGTTAGGCTTCATATCCTCTCTGAAGACGCTTCATACAGGGACACTAGTCGTTGGTAAAGTGAGAAGAATAAAGTCAGTAATCCTACACGTGGGCTCACTGAGGGAGAGCGTGATCATGTGCTGCCCTCACTTTCTCTCTCGATGACCTCAAACACAGCACTGAGCACCGTCTCACCTGCTGCCTCATCAACGGGACAAAACTCCACAGTTCTTTAACTAGCAGTTGCAAATTAAATCATTTTAAGTCACCAAGTGGAGCATTGATTTAAGAAAAATGAAATCAAATCTATATAGTATGGCACAACATTCAGGAAATTAATTTAAGAATATACTGAATGACAGTCGGAATATTTACGTCAAAAGTCTGAATATATTTATGAAAATCTCAATATGTATATATATATATATATACTGTATATTCATATACTACATATGTATGTAAGTATATACATATATACATTTATATATATATATACATACATATATGTATATGTATATATGTACATATACATATATACATGTATGTATATGTACATACATATATATACATATACTTTTCATATATATACATGTATATATATGTATATATGAAAAGTGTGAAAGAGATCCGTGTGGGAGCAAACCTCAGGCTGAACCCAGTTGGTGTCAAAGGTCAGGGTTGAAGGCCAGGTCATGATGCGTATACGCTGAGGAGTAACTTTACAAACCCTGTCATTGTCGTGTTTTTCCTGACAGAACTTATAATTACAAGTTTTCCAGATGCCTCATAAATAAATAAACATCTTTGATAATGATTTAAGTTGGTCGGCTCCACAGAGTGACGTGTGTGTGTGTGTGTGTGTGTTTGCCACTGACGGAGAAAAGGCTTCAGTTTATTATAGAAGAGTCTGTGATGTCAGCGTTTCTGTTTGTTACTGAGACAAAACTCATAATGAGTCAAGACGACGGAGAACTGAAGAAAAACATAATAATAACAACAGATAATAACTGTAACAGTTCGTCATGTTAAAGCTGATCAATTATTCCACATAAATCAATGTTTATATCACAGCGTGTCATTTTTTGACTGTAAAATCACAACAATGAGCTAAGAGTAGTTTGTAATGCAGAGTAAATGTTGATATTTCAGCTTTAATGCGATGTAATGCAATCCATACTTTGAATGTATTATTTAAGGTTTAGGCCACAGCTGCTCTTAATTAACAGCACTGATAAATATCAAAATCATTTTTTATAATGTTTAATTCAACAGCATAAAGAAGCTTTAACCAAAATGATATTTTAAATGCTAAAATATAATTATCATTGTTATCCATGGATTGTTTTACATTCAGTCGCCTCATATTTGGGTATAAAAGGTGAATTCTGTTCATTATTTGACAAATAAATAACAATAATTTTTTTTTTTTTGTTTTTATGACGCGTGGTCTAATAAACGTGTTAACCACTGTGTGAGTGCGTGTGCGTGCGTATGTGTGTGTGCGTGTGTGTGTGTAATGCTGTTAAAATGGTGAGCACATGTTCATCAGAAGCCGCCTCGTTAGAGTGTCAGCGTTATTGTGTTGATAGTGAATCAAACAGCTGAATCATGAGGTACCTGCCCACTGACCTCCCTCTGAACCTGTGTGTGTGTGTGTGTGTGTGTGTGTGTCGGAGCCAACCTCAGGCTGAACCCAGCTGGTGTCAAAGGTCAGGGTTGAAGGCCAGGTCATGATGCCTAAGCTGGAGGAGCAGCATTACTTCATCGTCCTGAAGGGATTCTCTCTCTCTGTCTCTCTGTGAGAACAGCGCCACCTTTTGGACAAACTGAGTCACTGATGATGAGAGTGCAGCGTTTCTGTGACATGAACACACTTTCTGTTGATCTGGCAACTGAGGAACGTCAGGGGCAACTGAGGAAGGAAAGAAATCAAAATTAAATTATCATCAAATATGGAGCTAAATAAACACACACACACACACACACACACACACACAGACATGGCTTCACCGACATACCAACAACAGCTAACTGGAATCAAATAATAACAGGAAAAATATTACAATTTTCAAAAATATCAATGAAACAGAAAAATGAAAATGAACAAATTAAATTCAAATTGTGAGTCTGTTTTTTATTCTTTTGTTTTTTTTCTGTTTGAGCTTGTGTGTACATGTACTGACTTCTATATAATATAACATGGTTCCCTTCAATTACACAGTAAGTTCTATATAACACATGTAATGTTTTTCTGATTTATCAGTTTGTTAAGCAGCAGCAGCAGAAGAAGAAAGTTTCATATGAATCATCAACCATCGTTTATCCACACGAGACTTTACAAACAGAGTAACTCACAGTGTTTCAGAAAATAAAAAACACTGGAGAGAAACCAGGAAGGACTAAAGATGAGAAACATAAATAATACTGCAAATATATTAGGATTATTTACAGTCATTTTAAAATACAGTACAGAACTGTAACTTTATTGGCAAAGCAGCCGACAGTAAATAACAACGATGATGAAAAGTTATGACCTAAATATAAGTCTACAATCATTTTAAATTATATAACCTTAAGATATGTACATGTTTTATAGATATGAAATGTGGGATAAATGTTTAAACATGTTTGCATATAAATAAATATAAGTAGAAAAAATAATAAATCAAATATTATTAAAATTTCGACAGGTTGTTAGAAATAAATATAATATTTCAAGACAAAAATAAATAAATGAATGAATGAAACTCAACATCATTTCTGTAATGAACACAATCCACTTCATCTTGTTCTAACCATGTTACAACTGCACACGCACACACACACACACACACACACACACACACACACACACACACATGTGCGTAAAGTGTGTTAAAAACAAGCAGAAGTTTTAATATCGCTCGTGTGGAACGGACGCTCCGAACCATCATGACCACTCAGTGACCTTGAAGGAGCTTTGCCTCCGTCACCGTGGCAACATGTCGACCGCAGACTGACCCTCGTACTGGTCACTGTGACCACTGGCTGACCCCAGAGAGAATGTGTGTGTGTGTGTGTGTGTGTGTGACCTGGCTGCTGGTCAAAAGTTCAAAAGGTCACGGAAACGGACGGAGAAAGTGGAAGGACAGATAATGACGAGCACTTAAATATTCATTCATTATTTTCAGGCTTTCACAGGAGCGGCTGTTTCACGACACAATCTGAGTTCATGCAGCAAACGTGCACTCGTATTATATTATATATGTCATGATATTATTCTTAATTCATTCAAAGGAATAATCAATAACTTTAACATTGAAACAATAAAAAAAGTATGAATAATCCGGTCTTTTAACCACCAAACAGGAAATAAATCTATTTAAAAAAAGATGAAACGAGCAACATGTGAAGCATGAAAGGAAATAAACGACCTGACAACAAAGAGAAGAGGAAGAGAGACGTGTGGAGCGTCCATGAGAAGAAGAGGAGAAGGTCAGACAGCAAAAGTGAGACAAATGAGGAGTCAGCAGGTCAGAGGTCACTGTGGGTGTGCATGGAGGTGGGGTGTGGCCTGAGACCTGTGACCCCGTGGACTTCCCTCTCTCATCGTGTGACTAAACACACACTGAAACAATACAGACTCAGTGACTGGCTGTGTCTGTGTGTGTGTGTGAGAGAGAGAGAGTTCCCCTCATCTCCACCAGGTGGCATCAGGACGCCCCTCTGTTCCTCCCCCAGTTTGAGTGGCATCTACACATTCTTTGTTTACAGGAAATAAATCCAGCACAAAGTCAATAACTGAACAGCTTCATAACAATTATTATTATTTGTGAAAAAAAAACAGATAAACAGATAAACGTGTTGGTAAGAAAGTGTTGCAGCGCTGATTGTGTTTGTTAACGGACGACAGGCCTGACCTTATGACCTCGGCCTGGACCGTACAACGTCCCTTCACCTTACAACGTAATCCTTCACATGATGAGGACTCACTTTTCGTCTCCATGAGGAAGACGAGTGCTCACAGACTTACGTCCCCACATCATGTAAACGATCACAAACAGCGGGAACATGATACCTGAGGACACATGGAGCTGCAGCAGATGCAGCAGATGCAGAAGATGCAGCGGATGCAGCGGATGCAGCGGATGCAGCAGATGCAGCGGATGCAGCGGATGCAGCGGATGCAGCGGATGCAGCGGATGCAGCAGATGCAGCAGATGCAGCGTCAGGTGAATCTCGGACACATCAGCGTGGAGCGGAGTGCTCATCACACACAGCCGCGCTGCTTCTGTCAGGGAAGATGGCCGACAGCATGTTACACAACAGTGAACCCATGCTCCTGTTGTAACGCCCGGGTGACGGCAACTGCCAATTTGTTGCCACGGGCAACCACACTTGACATCACACACGCACTGACTAACTGATGACAAAAACACTGTAGAATTCCACAATGAGGCGGTTTTGTCACAAAGATTTCTATAGGTTGCACTTGCCTTGGTGTTTATGGGATGTATTTTGAGTGAGTGTAAGCAGCTGTGGGTCCACGTTCACATATCACTGCTCACCGGCGACATACAAGCAACAGGTAAGGTTAAATGAGCAGTTTGTTGTCATGGAAACAAGGTGTGCGACGGGCCCCACATGCGTCACCTAAGCTGGCAAAAAGGCGACGCGACACAGAGAGAGAGAGAGAGGGAGGGAGGGAGGGAGGGAGTTAGAGGGAGAGGAGGAGAAAAAAAATAATGAAGAAGTGGAGGCAGAGGCAGACATGGGAACGGCCTGCGAGAGAGGGATGGTGATGAGAGGAAGAGGGAGGAGGAGTCCGAAGAGTAATGGCGGAAAAGATGGAGGGATGGAGAGAGGGAGAAAGAGAAAGAGGGAGGTGTAAGGGAAGCAGATGAATGATGCTATTGGACACTATTTCATGTCCGACTGTGATGCCTGCCACTGAGCTCACAGCAGGGTGTGTGTGTGTGTGCGTGTGCGCGCCTGCGTGTGCGTCATATGGAAAACAGTGCATGTGTGCACGTATGTGAGAGCGAGCACACGTGCATGCGTGTGTGTGTGTGTGTGTGTGTGTGTGTGTGTGTGTGCCCACTGTGAGATTAATTCAGCCCAATTAATTGAGTTGAGATTAAAAACGAGAAGAGGACACAGCTGGGCTCATCCCTCCTTCCACCACTGATTATCTCTATGCCTCCTCTCCCCTTTCTTTCTTTCTTTCCTTCCTTCCTTCCCTCCCTCCTTCCTTCCTTCTTTCCTTCTTTCCTTCCCTCCTCTCCTCTCGGCTTCATTTTCTCCCTCCTCATTTGAATCTGCTGCGTTTAGATTTTCCATGGTGTGTATTTTACAAGACACGTGCACATCTGGAAGCTGTGTGGATCCACACACATGCAGATGGTTCCTGGAATCACAAGCTTTTTACAACAAAACAATAAAAGCATTCAGCAAAGAGCTGTGTCAGTGAAAGTGATGTGTGTGTGTGTGTGTGTGTGTGTGTGTGTTCAGATTACCGCGCTCAAACGACTCATATACAACTTTCTCTGTTGATTTGCTCAGATTATTTTTCAGATTTTCAAATCACTTCACTTCAGTTTCTGGTCAAACGATGGACGTTGTCTTCCTGGTTCCTCCTAAAGCTAAGTAGGAAGAGAAGATATATTAAATAACCAGCAGGGGGCGAACCCACTGCTTTTTATAAAACAAAAACCAACTGAATTTGAATGGAAGTCTGTGGGAAAATGAGCCTCAGATGACTGTCGGTGTTCTGACCACACGTCCACACCAGCGTGAGACGCTGCAGACGCTTAAACCCACATTGATAATCTGGAGGCTTCAAACTCACATTCCTGTAGGTCACATTTTTCTGGCTTAAACACTGACCTTGTCATGGAGACCAAAACCTGGTCCTAACTGGTAAAGGTTAAGGTTCGGGTTAGGCTTTGTCTAAATGAGTGGAGGTCCACGTGAGTGAGTCCTTGAAAGGATCGCTGCGTGAACCTGTGTGTGTGTGCGTGTGTGTGTGTGTGTGTGTGTGTGAGGTATCATGGTGTTACTGGTATTAACAGGAATAATTGAGTTGCTCAACAGACCGAGGACCAATCAGCGCTCTGAGTGTCACCCTGCGGAGACGGAGAGAACACACACACACACACACACACACGCACGCACACACACACACACACACACACACACACACACGCGCGCGCACACACACACGTGCAGGCTGTGCAGGCCTATTAGGTACCTTACACTCTTTTAGGGCCGGTCTCTATTTGATTTCCAACAGACGACAGTCAGACACATGTGTATCACAGCAGACGACAGGGAAGAGATTCTCAATACTCAAGTAAACAAGTATGTATGTATTATTCTGCTGTTTGAAAGTGCTGCAGCCTCATTAGCGCCACCTACAGTGTTGATAAATGAACATATGAAATACTTTTAATACATGCATATTTATAGTTATCATTTTCACATTTTTAAATATTTAACTTCATTCATTAATTTATTTTTATTAAAATATACAGTACAATGTGGAAATAGATATATTACAGCATTGTAGAGTAGTGTGTGTGTATATATATATATTTATGTACATATTATATTTAAATAAAGATACAATGACCATGTGACTTTAATATAAATCTAAAATTCAAAGTTAAAATAAATAAATCATTAATAATATACAAACTTTCAAACTGTCAGGTCAAAACGTTTCCATTAAAAACAAAATAACAACAAATCTATGGATCACACCGAGCATGTAATGACAGTGACGTCATGATGTCATCAGGACAGGCCAGAGGCGGAGCTTATCACCAAACTATAAATACGTCAGATCTTAATATATAAACCACATGTTTAGGTTATGTTTATGTTAATTTCCCCAAGGGAACCTCCCACAGGGATTAATAAAGTCGTCGTTTGAATTATAAATGACTAATTTCTCGCCTCAAATTATGTTAAAACTTTGTTCCGGGACACAGAAAAATATTTATTTCAGATTTATATTTATATATATGTGCTGCTATGTATTCTGGGATACATGGCCATCGCAAGTACGCTTAAGTCACCTCCGATGCATACTTGGTAAAAATGGGCGGAGCGAGAACACTTCCGGGTTTGAGAACCGTCCTCGCTGTTCGCTTACTTGAGAATTGGAACAGCCCTTGGACTGAGGCTGATGATGTGTTCACAAGTACGCACAAGTACACACAAGTACACACAAGTACACACAAGTACACACAAGTACGCACAAGTATGGATATTGAGAAACGGCCGTACACTGTTACGCACAGGTGCACCCACAAAAACAGACAACTGGGAAACCTGCAACTGAAAAAAGTTCCACGCGTGTCATGGACAATGGAAACGACTTTTGTTGAATTTTACATGTTAGAAAATAAGAATTGCCTGTGTTAGAAATACAAAACATCCCGACTGTTGTCTTAACACATAGTGGATATAAAAAAGTCGATGCAGACAAACAAACAAACAAACAAACAAACACGATCATGTCGGCTGATGTGACCAGAATGTCAGTGTTGTTGCTTTTGCTACATAAATGTTTGTGTGTTTGGATGAGGTCAAAGATCAGGACGGAGGGAAAGCAAGGAAGAGGAGAGGGAGAGAGAGGAAGGGGAGGAGGAGGAGGAGGAGGAGAGGGGGAGTAAGGGATCCCTGTGGAGGAGTGCGGAGTGGATGGATGGCTGGATCACACGGCACAGAGAGGAGGGAGTGTGGGAGGAAAAATGGCAGAAGGTGAAGGAATGCAAGATGGTGACAAGGAATGAATGAGAAGCTCTCTCTGTGTGTGTGTGTGTGTGTGTGTGTGTGTTCGACAATTTCATGGTGTGGGACCTGGACAGTGCTTGTTACCACACCTGCTTAAACACACTCACACACTGCTTCAAAACGACTACATTTAGTCTTTGTGTGTGGGTTTGTGTTGTTTGTGTGTGGGGTTTGTGTTGTTTGTGTGGATGCAGTTGAAACTCACTGAAAAAGAAGTAAAACATAATCACACACAGTCACAGACGACCACACTCTCCTTCTTCTATCTGTTAACTTTGGTCCAGAACACAAACAGCAAGAGTGATGTGTAATGTGAGTGAGGCCGTGATCACGTGACATCGTCATGAACTTTAGGTGCCAGTCAGATACAGATTGGGATTATTCAGTGTTGCTTTTTAAACACTTAACACTTGCAAAAAAGTTGAATCATACACTTTCAAAGACTATATTACGCACTTGATTTTTCCCAAAAGACAATATACATCATATGCTCGATTTTTGTGTTCCTGCACATCAAGCCAATGCTAATTAAATAAATAAATAAATGAATGAGTGAATGAATGAATGAATGAATGAATGAATGATTAGTTAATTAATTAAATAAATAAATAAATAAATAAATAAATAAATAAATAAATAAATACATAAATAAACTTGTTAGGCCAAAGTTAAATGTGCAAAACAAAAACAAAAACTGGAGCCCGCATCAGAATTTCCTGCAGGCCAAACTGAACCCAAAAAACCCAACATTTTTCTCCAGCTGATTAATCTGGAAAGACTCCCCATTAAGCCTGATTTAAAGTCTACGTTCAGCACTTTTGATAATTGTCGTTTGACAAAACTTCCAGCTGCAGGAGCTAAAGAATCACTTGAAAAATTGTTGGGTTCCATCTGCAGGTTGTTAAAATACTAATGTGTTTGGGATTACGGCGCGCTGTCCTGAGCTCCTCCCATCAGATAAGCATGGACAGACACACTTATTGGGTGAAAGATCACCCAAGGCAATCTCTCTATCGTCTCGGAAACTGTGCTGACACGTGATTGAATGCGTCCATTGTCCTGCTTTCCTTTTTGTTTAGGTTTCTTTGCAGTGTAGGCAGTTTTTGTTGGTGCCTCATCATCAGTATACAGTATATACAGAGTAAGTGCAGGAGCATCTGCCTGCTGTAGCTACAAAGTGTCTTGCTTTGGTAAAAGTTGTTTCTACGGTAATCCAACACATTTAGTAAAGTACAACTCAGAGATTGAGGTTAGGGTTAGGGGCCAGACAGAGATTACGTTTAGGACAAATCTCTGGATTAGGCTCAGTGGATATTCACTTTTGGCTCACACTCTGATCTGAGTGTAGACGTATCACCCGGTGCGTCTCTTTCAGACTCTTTTCAGTCTCTTTCTTGTGCTTCTGTAACGCACATGTGGATTAGATTAGATTAGACACATTTTAAACCTAACAAACATGAACTGGGTTCATATTATCTACTACATTGTTCATATCTGATTTAAATCTGATTCAGTACAGATCAGATTTGATGGTTCACATTCGTAGGGTCCTGTATCTGAACATGTAAGCACGTATGTACACAGTGACAACACAAAGTAGAACTTAGCCCACAAACCATACACGTGCATGAACCAGCAAGTCCAATATACTCACCTTCGTGGGATGATCCTGCTTTGAAGGGGTGATAAACATGAGAAAACAAGATAAGATGACAGGTATTTGTTTTTCACAATATAAAAATGGAAGGTACCACTGTGGATTTGTGGGTGAGATTCAGTTCTAGAGGACGACACTCTGTTCCATTGTTGCAACATCGACATAGAAGGGTTGATATGACCGTTCTCATCCAGGACCACATACTGAGGGGAAAATCTGATTTCTCTGTCCACACTGACCTGAAATCAATCTGATTTGACTGACTTTATCCTGCTAATCTGAACACAGACATGTGGTCTATGTGTCAGAGGCGTGCAGTGATAAGACATCCACAGGAGAACACGTCTTTCCTTCTCTGAACAAAACATGAGGACAGGGTCAAGTCGAGCGAGAGAGTATGCAGATAGATATGTATGCTCACTCGCCCTCCTGCTGAGCCCAGTCACTGGTGTGTGATTGTACGATTTCCACAGCGCAAGAAACGTCCGCGGTGTCGAGGCGGGAGGAGAATTATCATCACGGAAGCGACCTTCCTGACACCTCAACTCTGACCTATGCTGCGACCCTTGAGAGGAACCGGGGCGTTGGGAGGATGTGTCTGTTTCCCAGAGAGACAGTTCCAACACAGCGGGAGCGAGGAATACTCGCTGACACACACATACGAAAACACACAAAGAAAATATCACGGGATGGCTATGCAAGCACAAATACACACACACGTGTTGCATACAAAAACATATACACAACTTAAATTACACACACACACACACACACCCTGGGAACTGCTGGGAGAACATATGAGGAATGTTCCACTCATTTCCGTTTGCAGTCTTCAGACTTTTCTACCTCATGGAAACAGACAGAAGTCTAAATGGAGTCAATCACTAAATCTTCAGCTGCAGAAAGACAATATTTAAAAGTGACTTTAAAGTTAGAATAAGAGATACAGATATGACTGCTTCCTCTAAAATGTCCGACGCCATTTTCTTCTCAGACATTTAAACCAGTGGAAGCTCAGCTTCAGTTTATCTCTATGAGACGGCACAGAAGAGACAGTGACTGGACAAAAGCAGCACTTTATGTATGAATGACTGGGCCTGAAATGGTCAGGGCAACGTCGTTTTCAATAGCATGTGAATAACTACACCATCTTTGTGGTGATAACCTCTGCTAAGCAGGTTATCACCTGTTTACCCATATCCATATGTTGTCTTTAATTGTTAATTGTTTGCAATTTAATAAAGAAATGAATGAAGTGCATGAGTGGTCGGTTGCACTGGGTGGCGTGGAAAGTGTACAAAGACACAAAATGTGTGTTCTTTGCTACAGTTGCTCGAGTTGGAATATTTGAACTTGAGCAACATGTGAAACCCAATGGACCATACCACTTACAACTTACACTGAACTATAAGCCGGCATCTTTTTCTCCACTCATTAAGGGGAAACCTTTTAAGGTAATGTTACATTTACATTTAAGCATTTAGCAGACGCTTTTATCCAAAGTGACTTACAAGAGAGGAATAAGCTGCATGGAAGAAGTCTTGGAAATAACTCCACTCGATAGGAACAGAGGACTGATGGAGGGTGAGAGTGCTCAGGTGGATCCAAGTACAGAAGGAGAGGTTTAGGGCTAGAGTAAGTGTGAGGACAGAAGATGCTCTTGGAAGAGCTTCTTGAAGACAGACAGGGACGCCCCTGTTCTGGTCGCGCTCGGTAGGTCATTCCACCAGCGTGGAACGACACATGAAAAGAGTCTGGATTGTCTTGTGCGGGTGTCGGCGCCGACGACAATCCTTTGATAAACGGAGCAGTCGTTTGAGGATGTTAGTGATGAACATTTCTGATATAGACCAAATATGTTTGTGCTTTTTCAGTTAACGCTTGAGAAAAGATCCATGTTGGGTTATTGTTGTCCATCAAGTTCACGTTAAGACATTTGAGGGACATTTGAGTTTTGTATTTAAAAGTTGTGCTACACTACTACAGTGTTTTTACTGTAAAATGTGCATCTCACTGATATAAATGGACGTTTTACAGTTGGATTGGCCCACAATTTAGGCCAATAATTCTTCTTTATTGCTGACGTCCTCAGAATCCAACATAAAATAACACCACAATTGTTGAGGTCCAGACTTTCACCAGTGCAGAGCAGCAGGTAGCTCAGATTATTCTAAGCCATTAGATGATGGGCCACGCCATATTTAAAGGCTAATTTAAGAAATTCATAATATAATACACAGGCAGTTGGTGACAGAGGGCTACAGAGGTGTCGAGGTTTTGTGCAGCATGAAGGAATATGTCTTCAATTAAAGGATGCACATTTTGAATGTTTGGCTCAACAGTAACCAGTGCTCGTTTTCCCTCAAGATTAAAATGATCTATTCTGGACGGATAACACAACATTCATCTCCCTCTATTGCTTTCTTTCTCCCTCATACACACACACACACACACACACTAACTGCTACTATTCTTCTCCCCCCCCACCACTCAGTGCATGTGGGCTATTTCAGAGGCCTGTTAATTCACAAAGCTCTCATTAGTGTGAAATAAAACAGGCTTTCTGCTGCAGACCGTGGTCCACCGCCTCAGAATGATCACTGCCGCTGCTCTGGGATTAGAGTCAGGCCCAGGTGAGCCAATCAGCAAGTGCAACCCACTGACACTTCCCACAAGACGCTCGCTGCATCACAGCATGGGTCACCACACAAATGTCAGCGCTGTGGTCTCAGTGCTACGGTCCTTCGCTAGGACGCCGCTGTGCCCCTCGCTCGAGGGTTTGGGCCTGTTGATGCACACATGAATAATTCATTCATAAGTTTCCATATGGTATTGGAATTCTTAGCTGAAATATGAGTCGTAGTCTCCAGTCGTGTTGTAGTCAAGACCACACGAACCCTGGCCCCCACAAGAGAGGATAATTGGCCAGATCCAACGGCGGGGCGGGGCTGAGGCTGGTCTGACCACATGATCTACCCAAATCTTCATGTCGTTTTAGGGGTTTACAGACATAACCTCATGTCAACAACTGGATTAACGTCATTGGAACATGTTTGATTGGGGCGTGAGCAGAGGTTGCCCGGGAAACGGTTGTTGCCCGGTTCTTTTGTTTAGAACATAACTTGTACAAACCGAGTTGATTCCGTCTTCTCAGCGGTGACATCACCACAAAAAAACATTGCACACACTATAAAGTATTCACTGAGGACGCCGACAGTCTGTTTGTACTCTGAAGTCACATTAAATCACGCGAGTTTCTGTGAGAGTCATGTGATTAACCATCGAGTGTGTGGTCCTGACTGGAACGTCATTGTGTGTGTGTGGTCTCCCACGTTTTTAAAATTCTCTAGTGTGGGACAAACTGTATCGATGTAAGAGTGACAGGTGTCACAGATGTGGCTGTAAGTTATATACAGTTACACATTAGCACCTTTCACAATGTATATTGTGATTTACAATAGTTTCCCATCTTTAAAAGGTGAGTCACTATATGATAGATAGATAGATACTTTATTCTATATATGGGAAGTTTGGGAAACACCGCCTTAGTGGATTGATATGGCTACACTGTACAGTGGTTTTCATTTTAAACATTACGTCAGTTTCAGCTTGAAGATAATGTTGGTGTGCAAGAGAAAATCAATAGTGTCCCATTGACATTAATGATCATCAAGCACTGAATGGTTATTGGGGGAAACCCTTGTGAAGATGTAGCCTCTGACAGTGGAGGGTGACACACTGTACACAGAGGACTCTTCCCCTCTGCTTTTTAACTCCTTATTTTAATACCTGACTGTCACAGTGACTTTGTAAGATCCCTCTTTATCCCTCCTTTCCTTACCTTGCTTCATTTCTCCTCTCCCTCCCTTCCCTTCCTTCTCCTCCTCGCTCTCTTTCTTCAAAGTGACATTGGTGTGTGTCTTCATTCTCCCTCTAATGGAGATTCATGACGGTGTCAGTAGGGAGTTGAGGAGGTTCTGAGGAGAGAGTGCGAGCTGGTGTCTGGTCGGATGTGTTGTGACCAGATAGTTGCAATTTAAATTGATTTGGACTTTTCCTGTAATATTTGTGTTTACTGGCGTCTGCTGAACAACACATGACACAGATGGACGAGATATTTTTACTGGTACTGATCAATAATTCCACGATAAACTCTCAGCGTAATGTAAATGGAGTGATCTGAGAGAGAACTGGACATCAACAACTCCCCCGGGCTCCACCCTACAGGGGAAGTGTGGCCAATCACGTGGCAGCTCAGAAAGAGAGGGCTCTTGTATTGGCTGCTCTATTCAGGAGACACACAAACTTAGTCAGACAATGACCACCATAAAATATCTGTCAATACAGATGGAGCGCTTCAGAAATGGCAGATGATGAGCATTTATACAGCACTTCTTTAGTCTTGATGAAACACTCAGAGAACTTTACAACTGCCACAAACATGGCCTTTCGCCTTCAGGTCGTCCGTCATCTAGTGACGCGTGTGTGCAGAGATTTTGAATCCTCAGTTTGTAAGAAGTATCAGACCAACACGCACACACACACACACACACACACACACACACACAAAGATTCTTTGATTCACAAACTATTTCAATGAAAGTTGTTGAGTGTGTTTAAATCCCTTTGTCAAGGTCCAGGTGAAAATAAAAGGCTCCGACCATGACAGTCTCACTTCAATCTGGAGAGTTAGATAATTATTCATAAGGTTGATGATTTGTGATGATCAAGTGTTTATTAACAGGAGGACGTTATAAACAAAGTCACCTGCTTTAACAAGAGCAGATAAACGCCCTCTTTGGAGTCCAGACTGGTGGAGATGATGGTTGATGACTTTCTCTCAGACTGATGAAGGCTTAAGAATGATGAATCTGATGAATCTGTTAAGACTACGCAGTGATGGAGAGGTGGAGGACGCACAAAACAACAACACAAACAAAGTACCGGTGTGGAGCGAAGGTTGGGTTCAACGAGACAAGGTAGACGAGATAGAGAGATGACGTAAATCAAGAGAGCAGCAGCTGTTGACTCACTGTTGCACGTCATTGCTGCTTCCCATCCATTATGGTCACGTTTGCTCGCACTAAGTCAAGGAAAGTTGTGGTTTGCATCATTGCATACTTCCTCTTATGCACTGTTTGCACCAGTTTTAAAAATGTCTTTGCCATTTCAGCCCTTAATCTTTAATTTGCTGAATCTTCCTCTTCTCACTCATCTAAACTTTTCTATGTGCCTCACGGGGATAATATGATATTTCAAGGTTCTTTCAGGTTTTTATGGGCAGATGCTTTTTGGGCACACAAACGCTACGTCGTTACGCTTATGTCAACTCTCAGGCTCGCTCCATTTTTCTCTAGGCTTGTTTTTTCTGCTGCTAATAACCAAATGTTAGCATGCTACCATGCTACCTTTTCACTGATGTTAGCATTTAGCATAGCTTTATAGAGCTGCTTATTTGGAAATAAAGAAAGAAAGAAAGAAAGAAATGAAAGAACCTGGACATGATACATGGGAGTAGGTCTGTTAGTAGAAAGGAAGAGGGAGAAGAAATGGAGGCGGAGAAGGTGAAGCGAGGGAGCGGAGGAAGAGAACAGACTGTTTGAAAGACACAATTTGATTCAATTTTCCACTCAATAAAATACAACCATCAGCTCTGCATACACACACACACACACACACAGAGTATCTGTCTCCAGAGTGGTGTTTTAATTGAAGCAGGTTACGGTCGTGTCTCGATGAAATTGGAAAAATTAATCAGCTGGAAAACGGTGTGTTTCCTTCCCTCCGGCCTTTCAACCCTCACTCTCTCCATCAGTCTGATATGAGAAGGCAGGCAAATTAATTTGTGCGAGGCGGCTTTGTGTGTATGCGCGCGGCGGTTTGTTTGGTGTGTTTGTTTAGATGCAGTGTGTATGAATCTCAATCAGCATGTGTTTGTTTTGTGTGCGTGTGCCACTGCCAGTGTGTGTGTATGTATGAATGTAGGAAGAAGTGAGCACGTGTGTCGACGCCAAATCTTGAACGTGGCTCTTTACACAGAGTTACAGTTCACTGTTCCTTCATGTGTGAAGTGTTTACAGTCGTAACGATGACTGACGTGTTCATTTATTACCTCGTTAGAAACTGACGTGACAATGGTTAAGTACAACTGAATGACACAAGGACAGCCTTACTTAGTTCTGCTCATGACTAGCATGTAAACAGTGGGTCAAAGATGTGCTCGGTCACTGCTGGTCACTGCTCGCTCTCCCTGGTCAAACTGTGGACCGTCCTTCCAATTCAAGGTAGAGTTATTGATCAATAATTCCATAATAACTTCTCAGGGGCTCTGAGAGGGACCGGCACCCATCACCTACATCTCATGACCAGTTATTCACAGGTCCAACAAAAACTCCCTACTCTACCCAGAAACATAAGAAAAGGAAGGGGAATAAAAGTTAGAGTCAGACCATGAATGGATTTAAACAATATCAACAAAAGGAGAGTTGTCCTTGGGTCATCTATCATCTATCATCTATGAAGCAAATGTGAGAGGAGCTCAGCACCAGGGCTGCACTGACAGGACAGGGATACCACGCATATGCTTGGGGCCCAGAGGAAAGGGGGCCCCAAGGTACATTTTCAATGACAACCATACAACCATACATACCTGTTACATCCAACCTGAACCCCTGGTGGGGGGATTGGTGAGTAAAGGTCTCACCTGACCAACATAAGCCATGTCCTGGACTGACCACCACATTTTCCAGTTCTAGCAGTACTCAGCTCAGCGACAGTACCCGGTACCTGCTCTGTCGAGGCTCCAAGCGAGCTGAGCTGATACTAAAATGTGACGTCAACAAACTGCCGGCCACCGATTGGTCAGAGAGTGTCGTCACTGGAAGAGTCATGAGCGCGACGTCCGACACAAGAATCAAACAGTGCCAAACATATTCACGTTAAAAATAATGGTTTGAGTGTTTGAGTGTTCAGGTGATGCAGGTGCGGAGGAATGATGAGCGCCACCAATTAGCTTCTTTGCCCAGGGCCCCCCAGATTCTAGGATTGCCTCTGCTCTGGATCTCAGGGGCATTTAAACAAATTACATATGAAACTCAACAATCAACTATTTGGCCTCATTTATATAGTAATGTACTCCTCTTCTGAAGCTAACTCCGCCCAGTGTCAGATTTTGAAAAAAAAAAAAAAAATGCCAAGAAGTGGGCTGAGAGGGAGGGAGAGTGGGAGAGTGGGGAACCATGCTGGAGGCGTGGTCTGGTGGTGAAATCGGACACGGCGTTGCAGCTGTGAGAGTTGAACGTCTCTATTGCTCATGCCGCGCTTCAAGAAATCGAGAAAGACGACAAAACTCAGGTGTTTATAAACGGGGGGCGGAGTCAATGAGCCTCACAAGTTTGGACAAGATGGTGACGCTGGTGTTCGGCCAGAGAGGCAGTAGATATACTGATTGTTATCACAACATGTATAATTTCATTACCTTTAAACTAAACTGTTAAATATGCACCTGGATCAACAAATAACATCATTATATTCAGTGGTTTACACCTGAAAAAAGAAGTGGTTTAGTTCCACTTTGATGACATTTCCTGGTTTAAGGAGCCAAATAAACTGAAGTTCCAGTAAAATAAAGTTTGTTCTTACTGTTCATGGGAGTGTGAGGCTTCTGTAGAGACTCCCTGCTTTATTTACAGTGTTGTTCCCACCTATCCTGAAAGCGTGTACATCATTTGGTTTCATGTTTTATGTGCAACCATAATCATAAAGACAAGAAGGCTGTGATGGCATTTAGCAGAGATAGTTCACTGGTGGAATCCAAATGTCATCTTGTTAATAGGATCCTGTTTAACTTGATAATATTACATGAGCAGTAAAACAAAGCTTGAATTATTATTATATTTTTTATAAAACGAGCAGCTGTAAACAATGTTTTAACACATCAATCACGTCTTCTTGTATTTCTATCCTTGTGTGACTCCATTCAGACCTGGTATTAACATCCACTCTTCAGAGAGGTGGTTAGCACTAAGCACAATTATTTTTCACATATGGCATTTATGTGTCTCATGTAAACCTGAATTATGTTTTTAACCAGTCTGTCTGCACATACTGTAAGTCATTAAAGTATGTATGATTTGTGCTGATATCATATCGGATCAATATCTGTATCGGCCAATACTCAAGGCTGCAATATCGGTATCGTATCGGAAAAAGTTGTATCGGGACATCACTAATAATAATAAACCTTTATATGTACTTTAGGCAAGGGAAGCAATCATGTGTCCATATGTTTCTACAGCAGCGACAAACAGGCGACAGAAGCTTCCTGCACCAATGAAGATACTCCTGGTACGTGAAGGTCACTGCAGTTTCCTGACACGCTTGGGAAGTGGAGGCGTGAGTAGAGGAGTTGTGTTGTTGTTGTTATGTTGTTGTGTCGTGTTCATGTACCTGGCTGACGCGATGATCGTGCACAGACCGTGGCTTTACCACTCCAAACCCTACCGTACTGGACTAAACCAAACCGTACCATGATGGAAACACAGCTATAGAGTTGTGTGTGTGTGTCTGTGTATGTGTGTGTGTGTGTGTGTGTGCACTTGTGGTTTGATGGATGAAACACAAGATCTGATTATCCAACTGTGGTCAGAGTAATATTTAAACCACTGGGACCTCATTTCACTTCTGTGTTTGCAATTAGGCATGGGCAGGTCAGCAGAGCATGTGTGTGTGTGTGTGTGTGTGTGTGTGTGTGTACGGACACTCTGAGAGACAGACGGACAGACAGGAAGTGATGTAATCCAGTTTCAGTAGGGGTTAGAGTGGAGACAGACTGTCACCCTTGGGGCTGGAAGACGATGACTGATCGTCCAATCACTGGAAGTGTCGCAGTCTATGCAACATTACTTCGGCCAATTGAGCGTCACCATGAATTAATACGGCCATCAGTCTGCCCGGTAACAAATAAAGCAGACGCCGAACAACAGGAAGAAGAATCTGGTCGTGCTCCGGCAAGGACAGACCACCAAACACAGTATTTAATTAGCACAGTTGAAAGTTCACATCAATAATAATAGTAGTAGCACTTCCTCACATTTCCTAATTAGCAAATGATTTAATATTTATTATAAATGACAGTCGTTACTTTCTCTCTCTCATACTTTTTGACCCAAGCAACTTATCTGCCATGACGTAACGCAGTGTCAGCATTGTTGTGCTCACTCACTTAAATACACTGCTAAAGGAAAGGGTTTATTAAACTCGCTCAAAAGAAATAGCGTTCAGTTTGAATGGTATGCGCTAGAACAGCTGTCCCCAACCTTTTTTGCGCCACAGACCGGTTTAATGTCAGAAAATAGTTTCACGGATCAGCCTTTAAGGTGTGGCGGATAAATACAACAACTATATGCAACATCGCCCCAACGATACTGCACAGAGCGCAGCCGTGCATCAACAGCGTGCGCACCGGTTGGGGGAAAAATAATCAGATAATAAATCAAACGGAAATAATGTAAGTTATGTATTCTTTCTGCCCGGTACCAATTGACCAACGGACCGGTACCAGTCCACGGCCCATGGGTTGGGGACCACTGCGCACGTTTTCCCTGCTGTCCCTGTTCAGAGCAAACAATGCATGGATTGAGTTTTGCTTCTCTGAACGGGCAGCACTGTTGCCTCATGCAGCGCCAATTAAAATAAACAGCGTGGACATAGTTTAGACTGGCTGTTTTCAAGACACATCAATTCAAAAGCACGTATAAAAACTTGGACGACGACATCATTTTCCTTTTTAGTTTTCTGTTTCTTTCAAACCGAGGTCTAGTTCTGTTTAGAGCTTCAAGTGATGAAAACGTATTTATAACCTCTGTTAGACAATTTGATGGTGGAAATTGCAGCCGTTATATTTGACTCCAGCAGCATCAGGTTTCTGTTTAAATACTCAGAAGCCTCATCATCATATTCACATTAGCTTTAACTGGAAAAACCTGTTTAAATTAATGTTGTTTTTTTTTATGTAGTTCCAGACTCCGCCTCCATATGTGTGTACCGTTTTTGTTGTAGGATTTTTTTTTATTATGCTAAACATATGGATATGGAAGCCTCTTCTGGCTTTTTAAGTTGTGTTGAGGCGCTTCTAGAGCATAAAGAACGATGGTTCAGCAGCTTGAGCAGGATAAACAACACCCCAGTGCTAATGCTGTATACACACACACACACACCCTCCAACAGGTCTGATAGTATTGCTTGACAGAGCATGTTTTCAGATGAAGGATGTAACAAAAGCATATTGTTGTATCATTGAGGCAGAATAATGACATCACCATACTGTATAACCAAAAGTTACACACTGCAGCTTAAGGACGAATCTTCCCCTTCTTAAGTTGCCTAATTATTTAAGTTGTTCCAAATGTTTTGTCTTTCATTTGAAATAAACTTAGTATTAGAGCAAAAACATCTGCTTTTGCTTGTTTGCTTGCTGTTACTTCGCCTATACCCCCTCAAGACCTTTCTATAGTGTGTGTGTGTGTGTGCGTGTATGCATGTGTTGTATTTGTTTTTATGACAAAATAAAGTACACTTCAATAGAAAGATCATACGATTAATGTTGACGGCAGTTTTGAATCATTAAATATGGCACAGGTTGTACTCAATATTGTATTGTTCATAACCACCTGCTTTCACCCTGCTTTGTTCTGCAACTATAAACTCTGTGTGTGTGTGTGTGTGTGTGCGCACATTAGCCCTGGGTTAGTCATTAGCAGTGCTACAGGGAAGGAGGAAGGAGATTGTGAAACACATTAGTTCAAGAGTCGGTAGAGCAAAGGACCACACACACACACACATGCACACACACACGCACACACACACACACACACACACATACACACTCAGCATATCCCTGGTGTGCTAATATATAAGCTGTGATGGTGTACCTCAGGGCAGCGGCGCTCACTGTAGTGTTTCTTTCGTACTTCGGTAAACATTTACACACACACACACACACACACACACACACACACACACACACACACAAATGTGTGCATACATACTGATTACATTCTGGACAAACATTCTCAGTCACCGTGTTGCTCAGGGATTGTGGTGCTAATTCATGATGGAGCGCACACACACACACACACACACACACACACACACACACACACACACACAGACTGGTTTGCATGACTTCAGAGGACATTTCATTGACTTACATTCATTTCCTGGAGACTTAATCGAACCTTAACCATAATAACTACTGGCTTAATCCTAATCCTAACCTCAACCTAACCTTAAAACATGTCTTCACCTTAAAATGTAGTCATTTACGTTATGGGGACTTGGTTTTTGTCCCCATAAAGAAGACAAGTCCCCATAATGTGACTTTGTAAAGCACACTATAGTTGTTGAAAAGGGTCATGGAGGATGGCATACACTGGATGTACATTAGCTGTTATGCATTAGCTCGATACATCAAGTCCCACATGTGACTATATGGCTTGAAATGGCTCATTTTGAAATAAATTATTCATTGTTTAATCTGTGGTTGCAGGATTGCATTTACAGAACATTTAAACCACACACATATTAGAACATAGGGTGATGAAAACATGAATTCCATGGATTTTTTTGGAGTGCCATGAGATACTTGTTGATCGTTGGAAGGAGAAGATGTTAAATAAAGAAAAGAAGGAGGCAGTAATGCAACATGACAGATGCCAACTGCCATCAAAGCAGAATGAGCTGAAGGAGACGACAGCATACAGACAGGTGACTGTCGGGAAACAAGCACACGCACACTGAGAATACGGACTGTGATGTAACACACCGACTTTGTATAAATACCTCACACACTAACAAACTCACAAAATCATAATTATCACGACTACCCTATGGGAAACTAGATAGAAATTAAATTACAAAGAAGAAAACACGTAGAAGAATAGTAATGAATCATACTGCCAACTGGGTGCAGTGATTTAGATCAAGGCAAATTATTATTATTAGTTTTTGAATTTTATTATGAAATATTATCTTTAACTTTAGAGGCATGAGCACATTTGGTGATACTGTACATACAAGTCTGTTTAGACCGTAACCACACAGTCATACGTACAGTATGAGCGCATTCAACACACACACACACACACGCGCGCGCCACACACAGTAAACCAGGTCTCACTGAATCCAAGCTGGAAGCACTGATGAGAATCCACGTTTAAACCTCATTAACTAACAAACCCTGGAGAGAGTGTGTGAGACAGAAAGAGACAGAAGAGGGGGAGAGCTGGAGAAACGCCGGTGAAATTAAGACGGAGAAAACATGGCTACAGAAGGAGAGTAAGAAAGAAACCCTTGAGTGTACACTTGAATTAAACAAATGCCCCATGAAAAGGCATCCTTACGTCTTTAATCATGCTTTAGTTGCCACTGATGACTGTTCTCTGTGAACGTTTCCAAATGATGATGAAAAAACATCTCCCCAAACATATTTTTTACAATGTAAATGATGTATATACGTGGTTTTTAGGGAGGACGAGTGTATTTTCTGTTTCCTGCCTGAAAAATGAACCTGGCATCTTCTGGTCCACAAGGTCTCAGCAAACTAGAAATATTGTTTTAGATTAAAATGTGTGTGTTTTATGACTTAGTTATGTTTTACAACATCTGGTAAGTTTGCCTTAAAGAACTTACAAATGGAACAACTCAGAAAACTGGCAACAGACCACAGAAACCTGACCTTTGACTAATTGATGCAGTGATCACAGAAGGTTCATGGAAGCGACACAACCTCTGCACATGTGAGGTTCTTAGAAAATCCTCTAAACCAGTGTTTTCCAAACTTTCTATATGGGGACACACTTTTTAAATATGGCAAATGATGTCACAATAAATCACAATATGAATTGTAACCTGTGAGCTGATATTCTGGTCTACTTTGTTTGCTTTCTTTGAGTCGTCTACCTGTCTGTGTCCCTGAAATGACAGCCAGGCTCTTGTATCCCTGCTGCAACCTTTTGCTTTGGTTATGATGCATGATGACACTTCACATTTAACAAATCACTCACTCACCCACATGAGGGTCACAGGGGGCGCTGGTGCCAATCCCAGCTGACATAGGGGAAAGGCGGAGTAAACCCCGGATGGATCGCCAGTCCATCACAGGGACACATACGGCCCTCTTCCACTATGGTCCCGGCTCGCCTCGCCTCGGCACGACACGGCCTGGTAACTGTTGGAGATGAACCCACATTTTGGTTTCTGTGCCGGACGTCTCTTCCTGTGACAGCACTCTGACCAATCAGTCTGACGACGTCATGCATCGTATCGCCTCGGCTCGCTAGTAACCTAGCAGGTACTAGCATAGTACCTGGTACCAGGTAACACTACTTAACCATGCCATGGTGAGGCGAGGCGAGTAGAGCCAGTGGAAACACGCCAATAGAGACAAACAACCATCCACTCTCACACTAACACCAATGGTCAATTTAGAGTGTCCCGTTTGCCTAATCCCCAGATGTGTGTTTATGGACTGTGGGTGGGAAATGGAGAACCCGGAGGAAACCCAAGCACACACGGGGAGAACATCCAAACTCCATGCAGGAAGGCCCTTGGTTCGGCCAGTGTTGCAAACACGGGTCTTCTTGCTACAAAGGCAAGGGTGCTAACCACTATCATCACAAATCATCCGTCCGTCGGTTCTTCACCTCTAATTTCTGCAATAATCTCCATGACAACCATTCAACTCAATTCACAAACCTCCAGGGAAAGTTAACCCGCTAATGTCACTGTCAAATACTTCACACGACACGTGTTGCTTAGGTCGTACTTTGGCTCTTATCACGATGATACACTGTGGTCCTGTGTGTTGAGAATGTTATCAGCTTTTTGGACACCAGGGATTGAAGTTAATCTAAGTCTGCTCACAGCTAACAGCTGTTACACTTCCTGCTGTCTCAGAGCAGAGTGGAGCCGACTGCAGTTTACTTAAACCTCCTCCTTGGCCACAGCCCACAAGGAACCGTTCACATCTGTTCGACCTTCTTTATTTGACACCTCTCCCAGTCTTTTCATTTGATGAGGCTTATTGAGACAAAGGGAATTCATACGGCTGTGATTGTAAAATTCAACCACAGCCAACAGCAAACGATTGTTTAATAAACCAGGCCTTGTAATTCACAGTTAACTTATCTTTGTTGTTGTTGTTGTTATTCTGCCTCTGTTTGGTCTTCATGAAAATAAACAATGTAACATTTTGTTATGCTGTGTCCTTCATCTTCTGACTGAGGGAGCATTTGTGTGTATACAGTGGCAGGGCAAGAAGCATCTATTCCATCAAATTACTGTACAGTACAAATGGGATTTTTGATCTGGAGAATTTGCTTCTGTAATGTTTGGTGTTTTCAGTTCCACTGCAACTGGTTTGCAGTGGTATTGTTTTATTAGTACATTAGTCAGTCTAAGAAAACCATTTTTAAAAGTTTGAAGATTTTTCCCATTATTGCGATAATATTATTGCATTGCCAGTTCATATCCTGAAAGGACTGGGCCAATCTCCATCGCTCTCCATTGATTGCTCAAATTGGACTCTATAAGTTGACCCCAGCCATGAAGGGTACACATGAAGGGTACACATTCAGTATACTCCTAGTGTTGTTCCCTAGAGCCAGGGTAAATGGGAGGCAGTGTTGTTTTTGGCAGCCATTTTAGATTTAGTCTTTTGGACTAATATGCTTATTAGTTTTAGTCAAATTTTAGTCATTTCAATATGTGATAGTTTTAGTCGACTAAAACTCAAAAAGGTTTCGGTCTAGTTTTAGTCAGTTTTAGTTAAAAGAAGAAGCAGAAGTATAGTCTTTTAACAAATGTATTTAGGTCAAGTATTGGAGATTGCTGTTGGGCAGAAACCTTTTATCTCCATATTTGAACTGTTATTTTCATGAATTGATGCCTAATATACATAATATAGTGACTTTTCTTAACAAAATAAAAAAACAACAAAACGAACCTAAGCCACTGAGGGGCTGCTATACTAGTACTTGGTGGTAGTTGACGTGTCGTCTTCCGGGTCCAATGAATGAATGAAAACACGTAAGCGTTGTATGCAGTCACCAAACATTTATTCACTGTTTGCGCTCTTAACAAATTAGCAACCTCCGCCCAAACTGTGCAGACACTAACATGAACTCTGCAACTTAAGTGCAAACGACGGTCAAAAACTGTGTGCTTGCCCCGTAAGCAGCACACCTGCCTGGTAATTACCTGCTATTCTATTTAGTAATTTTCTGCACCTCACAGTATCGTGCGCCACCTACTGTGGCTTCCAGGTATTACATAAACAAACACATAAGCCAAATAAATGGCTCCAACACATACGTTGGGAAAATGAGATTTCCTCCATACACTGATTTTAGAGATGACTGTTGTACTGACATATTGTCCTGCTGCCTCCAAGAAGGCAAACAAATAAATAATTCAATGCAGCTCTAAATGTTTGGGTGGCATTCCACCAAGGTTCAGAGTAAAGTGATTCTATGTCGCTGTGTGACAAATGACTGAAGATAGAGGGAGCGACGGGGAGGAGAAGACAGAAAATAGAATGGAAAAAGAAGGAGCTGACGAGCCTGAGTGGAGCAGAGAAAAGAAGCAGGAAACTAGACAAATATTAGCTCTTTCTATAAATCACATGTCAGCCATATTTCCCTCATCACGGTGTATTTGTGTGTGTTTACATTCATGTCTTCTGTGTGTGTGTGTGTGTGTGTGTGTGTGTGATACATGCATCAGGATCAACACCTGCAGAGGGCGAAGTGTGTGGTTCAGTTTGTGGTTTTAACACTTTGTTAACAGACAAATAGCCTCTATTGTGGGAGACAGGGCATGAGAGGGCAGTGTGTGTGTGTGTGTGAGTGACCAGATGACAAGAAGATATGAAGAAAGAAAAGAGAAAGACAACAACATGGACAGACTGTTGAACCTTTAAATAACAGCTTCTGAATCATTTGATGGTACAGTGATTTATAAAAGGGAAAATGATGCTTCTTTCATTCCCAATTCACACCTTTAATGTCTGTTCTTACCAATGTATCTTCAGTGGGAAGAGTCTATCTCCTACAACAAGCACAGATTTACAGCAAGTTCAAGAGCAATGCTCAAGTGAACATGTGTTCACTTAAGACTTAAGACTTAATACATGTGTTTGAAATGATGCAACTGCCATTACTGCCCACATACTTCCATGTACTCTGTACCCTAACAGAGAGAAGAGTCCACACATTTCCATATTTAATGTGAGCCTCTAGACGTCTTAAATACACAGCATTCATCTCCAGAGTTCAGGGAAATACACACAGTTTGATGTGTTGATTTTGAGCTGATATCTGGCCTGGAACCTTGTTTGGTAGCAGTGTTTCAACCCACATGATGTGGTTGTGTCAGGGGCATAGATCCATTCTTAAACCTCCTAAACTGCTGATTTACTGGGAGTTAAAACACAAGTAGTGTTTGTATGGTATGGTTGTATCTTGGAAACCCATGTCAGGGTCGGTGAGGTTGCTCCGAGGTTCCGAGTTGGAAATCCAGGTTCAGGGACCTCGGGAATTTTGAGTTCCGACTACAAAATAATTACCAATGATGCAAGTTGTTGCCGTACGCCAGTCTTCATGTTTCTTTTGTCAATGCACCTTCCTTCTCATTACGTCATGTCAGAGCGGCATCTTGAGGTGGTGCATTGTGAACATTTTAGTAAAATTCTATAGCCAAATATTCAAATCTTATAATGTGTCCATGTTAAGAGTAGAACATCAGGGGTTTCTCCTCTACTGGGATCTGCAATGTGATGCTAAGGATCTTAAAACTGTCTTTGGTCTTTGTAGTTGACTCCACACACACCACTGTCACACAGGACACAAACATTTTCATTCACAGACAAACTTTTTACTGGACGGCACCTGGTCGAACGTTTCTCCACCATCCATCTGAGCATGTGTTTTCAAGAGGGTGAAGGAGATCAGAGAAGGCCGGGCTGCCACCTTATGAGCATCGTGACAGTTTTATAGCGTCAAGGTGTGGAAGTGAGACAGGAAGGAGGTACAGAAGACAGAACACAACCCAAAGAAAACACAAAAACCATCATTAGAGGGACAAATAAAAGAGGACAGGGTGACGGGGTCGGAGTGTTTGGGGCAACAATAGAGATGCTATCTGCTGAGCATTGCCAGCCGTCTTTGAGCTGACATGAACACTGACGGGAAAAGAATGAGAAGAACGAGGATGAGGACGAAAAGGGGAAACTGAGGAATGAGCTGAAACCTGTAAGAAAAGGAATTCTGAGAGGAGAGTGGA
The DNA here is from genome assembly GCF_958295425.1 of Solea solea. Lineage (NCBI taxonomy): Eukaryota > Metazoa > Chordata > Actinopteri > Pleuronectiformes > Soleidae > Solea > Solea solea. Next base: position 4,085,285 of record NC_081149.1, on the reverse strand, counting down.
AGTAAATAAAGAGACAGACTCAAGCGGAAAAGAGACTTGTGCATAACTTTGAACTAAAAGAGAGATGAATGATGGAGGAGGAGGGTGAAACTGAGATGGAAAAAGAGGAGGACTGAGCAGACAGAAAAACAAGGAAGAGGGAGCTGAGGCACCAGTAAGTGGTGGATGAAGTGGAGAGATAACAGTGACAGATTTACAAACATGCAATTTATTATTTGAGAGTCAGAGATATCCAGAGGGAGCAGAGGGAGCAGAGGGATGGAGGCGAGGAGACGGCAGACAGGAGGCCGGGGTTACTGAAGGGCAGCTGGGAGTGGACAGAGAGTCAGGAAATGTTAGCCTGTGTGAACCGAGCAGAGTCTGCCACTGATTTGACTTCTTGCATCAAAGTTTTGCATCACGTGCATCTGAGCAATATCATAGCCAATGATTTCTGAGAATATACTATGTCAACTAGTGATATCAGCACTGGTGAGGAATATTCATAGTATTTGTTAGGGATGTGCGATACCAGGTGATACCAAAGCTAGTATCCCGATACCAATACCGATACTTTTAGATGTCCTACTTGTGTATATGAAAATGATGACTTTTACAATCAAAACTTGTGAATGTGATTATGAAAAATGCATTTTATACCTCTGTATAAGAATTAAACAAGCTGCCAAATATCAGACTTTGTTTTCGCTTTAATCAGAGCAGTTAAAGACAATCTGTGCTAATCAACAAGTCAACTGAAAATATGTGCAAATCACATTTAAAAAAATCCTCTCAAAAAAAGAGAAATAAAATAAAATATTGTGTTTTAATGCAAAATTTACAAAAACATTCAGGTATTTTATGTAAATGTATCTTATCTACGTCTATATGCCTGTGATGGTGGGCACTGTGATGTATTTTTTTAACTATACCTGGATATTGCCTGCCTCTCTGTAGAGCTTCCAAGACAGAGGTCTGCCTCAGGTGTGAGGGCTTTTCCCTGCACTCACTCCCTCTCTCTCCCTCTCCTCTAATCTCCTCCGCTGTAAGTCCTTGCGCTCTTTGCTATGGTTCACCTTTAGGTGTTTTGTGAGATTTGTGGTATTACCACAAAACCTGAGACATTTTGAGCACAAATCACAGGTAGCTTCATTCGAGCTTACTGCTGTGAAATGTGTCCAGACGATGCTCCTCTTTCTCTCTGCCATCCTGTGCTTCTTTCCTTCTCTGCTGTCTCTGGCTGTCTCTGACTGACTGATAGACAACTGCTGGCGTGTGTGCATACGACACGGATATCAGTGCGCAAGCTGCCGAGCGTGGAGATGGAAAAGTTGTTCCATATCCGACACAAATATTGACCACAGGTTTCACTTTTTTTTTTATATGATATGCCATGATATGCAAACTTTGCATTTGACTATTTTTGTGAAATGCTGCCACACTGCTGATGTCTTTGACATGGATGTTAGAGGACGACTGACTGTAACACAAAATTAAATAAAACCACAGCACGTTCTTTAATCTATGTGTTCATGGTCAACAACAACATTAGCTGTACGTGAAGTCGGGTTATTGCATGGACACCTCGGTGAGTTTTGACGCAGAGAAAAACAAAAGTGCCCAGCCATGGCAAAACCAGCAACAAGTGGGCCGAGGGACATTTTGAGTTATTTACAGACTCTGAAAGTGTGATTTCTAAGCTTTCCATCAATGTCTAACACAATCTGAAAATCTTTGAAGAAGACGTGGCCATTTGATTGTAGGCGCTCCTCAAACTGCTTAAGGGAGAATTTTAGCCTCAAAGATTTACACCTTCTGGGAGCCAAGAGACAGAATCATCACATTTACATAGCCCAACCCCCTCCTGGTCCAGCTGTCAGTGAAACCACACCTCTCTGTATGTGAAGCTGGAGCACAGATACTATTTTGGGAGCTACACTGCTACACACAACAATACATATACAATACATAAAAAAATGGACATAAAACCTCTTAACTTTTGAAATGAAATGTGAAAATATGAAAATATGAAAATAGGAAGGGGGGTGTGGATTATTTTGTTATCATTTCTTGTCCTTACACTAGTGTAGTCATACTTCCATCATCTGTTGTTGTTTCTTTTCTTGTTGAAATAACAGTTTGCAGTGAAAATACAGTTTCATCGCTGCATAGTCCATTTTAGTCAGGAGGCTACTTTTAGTTATAATATTACATTTTTAGATTTTATATCCTGGCCATGCATTTATTAATCGTTCCATTTGTCTGTTTCAAAAATATCAGAGATCAGCATCGAAGATAGATAAACATTTCTATCTGCTCTGTGTTGGTGTGGACCTCTGACCAGATGCTCAAGTTACAGCTTATAATACGATCACCTGATCAAACACAAGTTTCCATGTGCATAACATTTGCATTTTAAAACAATACTGAGCTAAAGCTAATAACAATGTAGCCACATACTGTTCTGAAACGCACAGTGGATTATTAAAAGACAGCGTCCAGCATGAAATAAACATTTTTAATCCCTGTATGTGACTTTGAATGAACACTAACGTAACGTAGATTAACAACGTTAAAGAAAACTCACCCCATAAGATCGAAGGTTAATAAATAGTATTCTTTTCTTTTTCATTGCTGGCATCATGTCGTCGTCTCAGAACTACTGTTTCTGTTCACCTCCAGGTGTCCAGTTATTCTCAGGTCCTGTCACTCTTGTTCGGGGCTAAATAATCACCCGTTTGCGTGTGAACTCCGGAGAAAGTGCGCTAGCTTCAATGCTAATGCGTTAGCTTCAGAAGTACAGCCAAAGATTTGCGCTGTAACAGCCACGATTTAGTTCTTCTGTGTGTTTTTCTTTGTCCATCTTCAAAAACAGTGAAAACACACACACAGTAACAGTGAGGAGCAGCAGCTGTATATTAAGTAGCCATGTGTTTCCTCAGTGAGGAGCAGCTGATTGGCCGAAAAAAAGAAAAAAACAAAAGCAGTGGACGGATTCATGGTTTTAAGACCCACAATACTGTGATTTGAAGAAACTTCAACTTGCATAATTTTGGAGGAAAAAACCCAAACAAAAATCCCTCGTTTTGTAAAAAAAAAGTCAGTTTTCTTTGTTTACTCAGTTTGAGCTGGGCTGATTTGATGGTTTTGTGAGGCAGGTCAGAGGTCACTGCGCAGTTATATTCTCGTTAGCTGTACTCGGAGTCACTTACGTATTTCCGCTCATGTAGTTGTTATGGGAGGAGCAGAGACGCATTGGAGACCACCTCCCAAAGTGGTGTGGAGATATCCACTGTCAGTCTGATCACAAAAACATCATTTGAATGCCAGGTGTGATTGATAACCCTGGCAGCTATTATTACTACTATTGTTTATTTTTGACCACTAGCTTTTAGCAATTTTTGTTTCACTTAAATGCGACAATTCTAAACTACTTTGAATAAACAGCATACTAGGATAGAAAGATCAAAGCATAACACACACACACACACACACCACACATTGTTTTACGGCCTGCCATCAGGGTGTATTGTCCAAACAGCAGGTTGTGTTTTGGATGGCTTGCTTGCTAGCTTGAGGGAGACAAATGAACACACACACACACACACATGCATCCATGCACACACACAGCATTTCATCACTGCCTGCAGGATGGGAGCTACAACTGGCATCTGCTATGTCCATGTGTGTGTGTGTGTGTGTAAATGTCTCTAAGTAATTCAATTTTCTCCTCTCCATAAACTTGTCTGTCTCTGTCTCTCAGTGTCTCTTTCTTGCCAGAACACTGGATCTGTTTGGTTTAAAGGCTTTTCCTTGACCGGTCACATTTCCTGAAACGATCACAAAGCTTTATTTTCATCATCAGATTAAAGAGGAAATCCTACGTATGCTCATCAGTACTTATGCTAATCAGTATTCTTATTTGTCCGTAGTTCATTCCACATGATAGACTCGTCCTTTGATCTTAAAATGAATAGATAATTGTTTAATGCAACCAAATGGGAACAACTCACAGAAAAGGCCAAGAACTCTGTTTCCCTTAGGTTTGATAGGTTAGCTTGATTTTAAACATATGAATGTGACTGTCTTTGCACTGCAGGTCACAGAGATCTAGATTTATAAAATATATAATAAAGTTTAAAGTAACGTGCATGCATGCTTCCTCTCCTTGTTCTAGTTGTACATGTATATGTATATATATACACACGTATATATGAATTACTGGGTGAGCAAACCAGGTTCTGCACAAAGTCATCACCGAGTATTTGTTTATACATATATATGTGTATGTATATATATGTACATTTATATATATATACATATATATATATACACATATATATTTAAAAATGAAATGTTCCAGATCACTGGTTGGCTGTGGCATACCTCAAGGATTTATCTTAGGTCCATTTGAACTGTCATTAGATATGCTGATGACCCCCGCTTATATCTCAAGAACAAAACCTCTGCTTAGATGACATCAAACACTGATTGTGAACAAAACTGAAATGACTTTAATTTGGTCCTCAGGCATCTTGGTGTTTTCTTTGACTCACACGCAGATCAAAAGGTCGTGGACATTGTGAGCTGGGAATCATGGCCAAATAAAAATGTTTTATACATGTTTATACAGAAGAAACAATTATTCATGCCTTCACCTCGTCTCCTGTCATTTGTGATGAATCACAGACAAATAAGAACATTTTTAACATGAAAAGTAACTGGAACAAATAAAATGATGCTGCCACTGTAGTTTAAATGAGCGTGTTAACCAAACTAAGTTTGAGTGGCTGTTTTATTTTCTCAGCGTACCTTTCCAGAGCTAAGGCTTTAGAATTTCCTGAGCACACGATTAATGTTGATGGGCAAAATCCCATTAGTTTTGTGAGGAGTATTTCAGCACATATCCATATACACAGTACAATATGAGCCCTGACAGCCCGCTTGTGGTCTCTGTAATGGAGATGCACGTGACCACATGAAGTAAGAATAAAGGAACATACTTAGTGAGATCTATTAATATCTCTCTCTTTACTCGCCGTACTCTTGGAGTTCTCTGTCATCACTCTGCCTCCCTCCCTCTCTCATGTCTTGATGGAGCGCCTCTTAGCCAGTCAGGCCAAACCATGATTGATGTCGCCATTAATTAAGTCGGATATTCCTCTATTTCAGAAAAGCCCGTCTCCCTGCACAGTCAGCCTAATGACAATTATAATTTGTTCATTAATAGATGCCGCTCTTCCTCCACTCTCATGGGTTAGACATGGAGGGAATAAAAAGAAAAATCACCTGACTACAAAATGAAAGGTTAGGGAAATGATGGGAGGGCTTTTCTACCGAGGAAAACGCTCAGGCAGGTTCGAAGTGAGGCAACTTTGTTATGTCACCACTAATTTTCCCCCGTTCATACATTAGTGCTTTGGAAATGTATCACTTATCATTATATTCATGCTGAGGAGCGACGGTGGGTAATGAGTCCTGGAAGCCACAAATATTTAACTTGCTTGTTGGTTTATTAGACGAGAATTTGAATACGTTAAATGCTTGGCACAAAAAAAACACATCGTTAGATAATCACAGATGTAAATAAATGTACTCAGCTGATGGACTAACTTTGAGTTGTTTTTGCATGTTAAAACATGTGTGTGTATGTGTGTTCTCGTATGGGCGTCTTTGTGAGGACCAAAAAAGTTGAGGGTTAAGACTTGGTTTTAGGGTTAGACCTGGGTTTAGATTAGGAGGTTAGGATTATGTCTATGAGCTGTGCAAATGCATGTGTTGCATATATACACCTAAAGTGACTTTAGTATAAATGAATCATCTGCATCTGTACCAGAATCTTCACAGTTGTAACCTGAAACTCTCTCTGAAAATAAGTTTATTATTATTGTTATTATTATTATTATTATTATTAATAATATTACAACAATTATTTCTTGGTATGACATTTTAAAGGCGCAACGTGCCAAACTGACCGCCAGCATGTCTGACTAAAACATTTTTTGAATAGGAATATAGATTATAATCAATGGACCAATGAGCTTTTAGAAAACTTACTGTGAGTTTGCAGTGTTTGAGATTAAGTTGTGCGACAGAGTGGAATCGCGTTCATAGTCGATGCAAAGATGCATCACACGTGCATATTTTACTGACGTCCCAATGTCATGATGCTGTTTCAGGAAAGAGGACGACATTGTAGTTGAGATATGTGGTCACTCAGATGGTTCCACTTTTATTATTACAGACATTTAAAAAACTGTGAAACTCACAGATGATATGCTGTAAATCTACAGGCTTGTAGGAATAAGTATCAGTCAGTGGTGCTGGAGTATAAACTGTCAATGTACATTATTTTCCATTTCAGGCTTGGAAAGGAGATACCAGTCATTATTATCCATATTTCTTAGCGTACGACACTTCTGCTTCTGCTCACAGTCAGAGGAACTTCAGCCATGGCTGATGGTGAAAAGAAATTGCTTCTCCACCGTTATTCTCTTCCAGCGGAAACAGGCAGGCTTCCGGAAATTGCACTGAAAGGATTGTTACACATGATGGAGCCATGTGTGACGAATCACTTCTCTTTGGGTGTGAATACACAGTTAGAGTTAACAGGTTGTGACATCATCATCACACAGAGAAAGAAAATGTCACTTTCTGCTCAAGACATCACACTCTGCTATGTGTTCACAGCGGTAATATTAGTGTGCAGACATCCTGAAACCCTGAACGATGCATATTGAAAGAAAGAAAGAAAGAAAGAAAGAGAGAGAGAGAGAAGTTTCTGGGTCAGTGGCCGGCTCGCTCTTGTTTTTTCGCTCAGACTCTGTGTCACAGTGTGCCACGCCACTGCACCACTGTGCTCTGCTGGAGAGCTGGTTAATAGGTTAACATGGTATGTATTATGTGTCTTTGAAGTTCCTGACTGTGTAAGACCAAGGGAAGTGCAGTGTGCTGCATAGACAACGCTTGTGGAATCTGTTCTTTTCATTGTATTCATTTGTAGCAGGAGTAGGGTTTTAATATTCTGAGAGGCCCAGATAGAGTCCAGAACATCAGAATGTTTAATGAGATATACACACACATATATATATATATATATATATATGTATATATATATATATGTAGTGTCACTGAGACTTGCTCACTTTGTCTCAGTGAGCGAGTGAGGCTGGTTGTATGACATCTGTGTGTCACTTGATATGAATTGATGGATGCTATGAGAGTTAGCTCATGTGATACTCACAAAGGTACACACAAATGAGCCAGTGACCACAGTTGTGTGATTAACGCTACTTGGAAAAATCACTTAGTGTTCGGTGTGCGTTCACCAGCATCATAGCAGCATCATTTCAATAACACATGGCAAATTAATAACGCCTGATACAAAAAAGTAATGAGTCCCAGTGCAGTCGATGCCAGAGTCCAAGTCCAAGTCATCAGGGCTACAGTCTGATGTCTGAGTCATTACAGAGATGAACTCAACTACTTCAACACTACAACCAGAGTGTTCACTCACACTGCACAGGACGCAACTACGACGGAGCTTATCATTCACACGCTAATTTAAGTATGGTGGCTGTGAAGTTCAGATGAAGTAAAAAATAAAATAAAGTCCCCATTTAATTATTTATTCAACATTTAACTGTGGAAAGAAACTGTTTAACTTTTCTACTCAAAAGTACAATTTAAACTGATGTTTTTGCTATTTTATTTTTTGCGGGGATTTTTTGTTATGTTTGTTCTATTGTTTAATCCATGTAATACATATGTATATATATACATATATATATATATATATATATACATATATGTATATGTATATATATATATATATATATGTATATATATACATATGTATATATATATATATACATATGTATATATATATATATACATATATATATATATATACATATATGTATATGTATATGTATATGTATATGTATATACATATACATATATATATGAATTGCATTTATTTAAATTTAATTTTAATTTAAAAACCAATACATTTAGATAAAATAGAGCTGAAACTGTTTTTAATTGGATATTATCTCCACTTTAAAACTGTAGGTGTAGTTATAATGTGCTTTTAATACATGGATACATATATATGTATATATATATATATATATATATATATATACATATATTTATATATATATATATATATATATATATAGGTTATGTTTTCTGATCTAAATGTTTTGATGCGTTTTTGCTAATAATAAGACTAATAAAAGTCAGACATTCACATTTATTGTAATTTGAAATTTCCATGAAAAAAAAAACCCAACGGAAACATTTTATTACTTAAAATTCCAAGCGTGGCTTTAATTAATAAGGCAGATCTTTGCTTCCAACCTTGCAGCCTGCGTGGTTTATAACCGGTGTTCCTCGAGTTCTCATCGTTCTCCAAATGGCCCATCAGTCCTTTTTATCTGTGTATAATAGTAAAGACAACAGAGTCGTAGAGAGAAAAAGCAGCCGACACAGCTGAGCTGCTCTCACTCTTTCATGTTGGTTGTAAATTCATCCTGCAGCAGCAGCAGCAGCAGCAGCAGCAGCAGCAGCAGCAGCAGCAGCAGCAGCAGCAGCAGCACGGTGGAAAGCTCTCTTTCTCTATTTTATTCAGTTACTTAACAGTAGTTACATTTGTGCTTATATTTTTTCCATGTAAAACATAAATTCATCATGAAATAATCATGAATAAAACTTTATTTGACTTTAAATTACTTATTAGAAATGTTGTACTTATATTATTTTTTAATTTTATTATATTATTATATATAAAATTATAATTAATACTAATATATATATATATATATATATACACATATATTTCTTTTAACTTATGATGGATTATTATCATTATTGATAAAATTCAAGTATAGAACTTTACGTATATACACACACAAACATGTATGCATATATATATATATATATATATATACATATACAGGTACTGGAATAGTTTTTATTTGAATGTATTTTGTGAATGTTTTTTGTTATTTTTTTGTTTTTTGTTATTTTTCCACACTAGTCGACAGCAGTAGTAGCAGTAGTTGTACCCTTCACCACACTTACAGTATGTTAGCAAATAAACATTATATTAGAGTAAATGATGATTTGTAAGTGGTAGCTCACATTTCACTGACTTTCAAAAGACTTGAAACACTTGATGCATGTTCACACAACAGTACATTTCATTTATTTCAAATACAAATAAATTACAATGACCTAAAATAAAAGTAACAACATCACAATATAGATAATAATGCACCTGGAATGTTTTTTGTTTTGAATTATTCAGCCTACACAAACATTCACTTACAACAGAAACTGTTGTGGTCATTTGTTGCATATATTATGAATGAACTAGCTCATTAATGTGAGGAAAAGATAATGGTTTAGGTTAAAATAATACACTCTTATAGATAAGGTTATAGGACCTGTGTTGTCATGGTTACAGTGGTAAACTTGTGATTAAGGTTAATGGTCACGGGTAAAAGAAACACCACAGAGTGCAAAGGAATCAAACAGCTTCCCCCGTGTGTTGTGGACCCATCCGTCCTCCTCAGCCCTAATTCAGACTTTTGTCACTTGGTGCTATATCACTGAACTTCCTCTTTTGCCCTCACCATAATTACTGTGGGCGCTCCAGGTCCCCTAACAATAAAACATAATTTTGGGTTGTAATAAGCTGCTTGCTCAGACGACCTGTGGGCTCATTTTTTTTTCCTTTACAGCTGCACAGTGTTTTCACAGAAATGAATCAGAATTCTTTTTTTTTTTTTACAATATGCTTTAATGAGCTATTTCTTTTAGTTTTTTAGTTTTATCATACGTGGAGAAGTGAAAGAGATGGATAGAGATACAGTCGCATCAGTGCTATTTAACCTCTTCTCCTCCACATGATGCCTGACGTCGCTCAGTTCACCTGGGGAAGAGGCTCCTTCACTGCAGCAGATACAGTATGTCCATACGTCTGCAGCAGATACAGTATGTCCAGACGTCCAGCGCTCACTCACAGTCACAAAGCCTGCACCACCGTGGGGAAAATCATCCCCTACATGAGGTTAAGAAACGGAGAGTGAGGTGGAAGGGAAAGGTAACACTATCCTGGGCTGTGCTGTAAACCAGTGTGTGCCGAGGAGTGAACAGTAAAATGGCACATTGCCCCGTGCAATTAAAGCACAAAGCATTCTGGGTTCAGCCTCACGTGAAGTGTATTATTGATTTTTTCCCCCGATATAAGTAGCACATTTACAGTTAGTAAAAGTGTAAGTGTTAGTATAAGTAACAGCAGTGAGAATATACTGTACCTGGATGATGTGATCATCAGTATTTGTCTATTGAAATATTCAGGTATCACGCACATTTGCTGCTATCAATACCTATATGTATATATATATATATATATATACATGTATATATATATATATACATGTATATATATATTTATATATATAAATATGTATACATGCAACATAATATCCAGTTAAAACACTGAATATACTGCATGTGCAAATGTGCAAGGATGTAGATTACGTACTATATGTAATATATAATATATATACATCAGGAATCCTATATAGTAATAAAGAAGATAACGAAAGAGGAAAAAGAGTGGAAGGCCCACACACACACACACACACACACACACTGCTCTCAGCTTCCTCACTGGCCACTTGGAGGCGCTCTGACATCACACATCTCCACCGAATCCACTGCCATCCATCTCCCACCCCCCTCTATCCCTCTATCCCTCCCTCCTGCTCTTTTTCCTCCCACTCCTTCCTTACATACTTGCCCCCCCCATCAATCTCTCTATGGTTAAGGTCCAACTCTCAGTCAGCCAATCAAACGCAGTCGTGCAGGGAACCCCCTGCAGTCCGTTTTCCTCCCACACCCACGGCCCACAGACGATAGCTCCACATCTGTGCGTGTGTTTGTGTGTTTGTGTGTTGCAGTGTTTCAGCATGTAGGTTTAACGTGAGAGGAAAGACTGTGGCGACACACAGACACACACATTTGTGTAAATGAAACCGCAACTGAACACACAGTAAAGAAGTAACTGGCAGCAGCACGAGCCACTTTAATATCTGTGTCTGAATCTTCTTCTTCTTCTTCTACTGCTCTAAAACGCTTCATCTTCTTCTTCATCCCATCGCTGACACTGTGCACACACGTAAACTCCCTCAGTCAGGTCTGATAGTATTGCGTGACAGAGCCTGTTTTTTAATGAAAAGGCAAAACAATAACAAGAAGAAGAAGAAAGAAACAGAAATCACCCAAACTTACAATTCCTAATAATAAGAATCTTGTCTTCCTTCAGGAGTCCAGTCCTCCAGCAGTGTTTGAGAACCCTGAACCCTCTCTTCACCACAGACCTTTGACCTTTTAGGTGACACTGTAGCAATATTTCAAACACTGTTCAAAAACCCGTCACTTCATATTTACCCGGCGCTCTGTGCCGTACATGGCCGCCTCTACCAGCCTCTACCTAAGAATGTGTTACTACTCTACACTCAGTTAATAATAAAGTGTCAGAAAACACTTTATTATTAACTGAGTGTAGAGTAGTAACACATTCTTATCAGTTGGCTACGTGTTAGAATAACACATGACAGTGTGTGGCGTTCAGGAAAACCACACCAGAGCTAAAGTCACCTCTCTGAAGAATACTGAGAAAAAAACAAGTCTTAAAGCATCTACTACTACACTTACAGTGTGAAAAGTACTTCTTTTATTAAATACACTTCAGTCTCAAAGTTATGACAAAACCAAACATGAAGCATAAATGTCTATAAAGCCTTGATTTAAGAAAACAACACACACTTTCTTCTCTTCTATACTTCAGTGCAGACATTTCTGTATATGTATGCATCAGATTTAACATGAGGGATGATGTGATGATGTCACATGATCATGGGTTTGCCTTTGAAATGTAGCCACAGTAACACCAACTTCAAACTAGCTTCCACACATAGTTATTAGACTGAATCATATGGACGTTTGCTCCTATTTTAAAGTTACACATGAAATGATCATAACTGAAACAAACACAACCATGAACTAGTTTGTTATCTATGAAGCACATTCATGATGTCTATGATTGTCTATCTGTCTATCTGTCTGTCTGTCTGTCTGTCTGTCTGTCTGTCTGCCTGCCTGTGATACAGCATCAGAGAACTGACTGCTCTTCCTCTGGTAGTTACTCAGTGTAAACACCTTCTCTTATCATTTCTTAGTGAGAGATAAAAAGTGGAACACTTGACATGTCAACTTAACCCCCGACAGCAGTGAAAAATGGCCCCAAACACACCCAGGTCTCTGTTACTGTAACTAACAGGTGTGTTCTAGCAACCACTACTTCTGGAGGATATTTGGCATGAGCAGCATGAAGCCACACGTGACACACTCTATCTTTGTGTTGTGGCTAATCACATTTATGTCTAACGGCCAACGTTCACATCCTCAAACGTCTACTTCTGATCATGATCCGTGCAAAAACCACATCTGATCTGAATGCTGCCTCTGCTTTCTGTGCTGAAACGTTCAATTTATCCATCGTCAACATCTCATGGAAACATGACACACACAGAGAGCTGACCTGTTACTAGTATGTTTCTTATAGTGTGAATCCATGTAACAACAGTATTAATGTGTGTGTGTGTGTGTGTGTGTGAACCTTTGACTTCTGACCCTGTTAATTGTCCCATGTGCACCCTCACACACACACACACACACACACACACACACACAGCAGACAGAGAGCGTGTGTGAGAAGGATGGAGACAGTGGCGTCCTTCTGTCTATCACTCTTTATCACTCCCTCTCTCTCATTCTGTATCACACACACTTTGTCTTACTCTTAAATGTATGTACATGTATATATATATATATATATATATATATATATATATATATATACATACAGTATATATATATACATGTACTGTCCCTCCTCTGTTGGTGTGTCAGAGTCAGATGCACTAAGCGTTCCCTCTGACGTTACCTGTACATTTGTGTGTCCCTGTGTGTTAGTGTTGGCCCTGTGATGTAGACTTGAACACACAGTCATTCACGTCGCTCTCACATCATAACTGCGGGGACCTGAGGGACGCGCACACACATCCTCCCTAATGCATGACAACAGGGGAATTTAACCCTTCAATACAGTTTCATTCACTGAAGTTCAAGCTTATACTTTTTTAAATACGTTTTCGTGCACATATTTAAGAATGTTATTTCCTTACAGTATTTTTCTTATCTTATCTGATTTGAGATCAGATCACAGCGGCTTCATGTAGGATGAAGGTACAGCTGAAGCCTGTAGCTCAGTGGATTACATGGAAGAAGTTGATTTACTTACATTTGTCTTTTTAGAGTCCGAACACCAACGTGTCTGCTCTGATTATTCTTTGTTTTTCATATCATCGTCATCTTCATCATCGTTTTCTTTCACTCTCTCTTTGCCTGCATGTTTGAGGGTGCTGCACACCATCTGACCCAGCTTTCAGGGAATCTGATGCATTTTGCAGAAATCATGATTCAAAACACATTTTCATATTTCGTGTGCCCACTAGCCACCCTCACCTTCCTTTGAACTCTATGTGAGTTACCATGGCAACCATGGTAGTGGTCAAATGTATGTTTGCAGGGATAGTTTAGGTTTAGTTATTGCATGTGCATTTAGATTACACACAAGAAAACTAATCCACTATAAGTAAACAAGATATGCCTAAATGACAAAACAATACACACCTGCCTCTTGTCTTGGTCACGATACCCTCTGGTCTTGGTATTGTCTTGGTCTCGGTGTAGGCGGTCTTGACTACAAGTCTAGTGCACAGCATCCTTAATTACTTCAGACCATCTGCTGGGATTCTAGGCTGAACATTTTCACTGGAACACGTTACCATTCGAGGTTGCCTACACATTTCAGTGGACATCTAAATTAAGTGACAGGCAGATAGTAGATAGTAACACCACACAGCACGAAATTGATTCTCGATTTCTCTGACCAATCAGTGGTCGGCAGTCTGGCGACGTCACGCATAGAACATACTCAGCCCGCTAGAAACCTCGCCAGAGCGTGCCGTGCCGAGGCGAGGCGAGGCGAGCCGGTGGAAACACCAGCATACACAGCACTACAGATGCATGACACTATCCCAATTCTGAGGTCTAAAATATTTCTATGCAGTTGACTCAACACATTGGTTTCAGACAAGCTTGTATATCCATGACCTCATTGTTGTCTCAGTCAACACCAGCAAGAAGACGTGTTGTGCTTCATGTCGTGTGTGTTGTGTTGTTGTGATGCAGATTTTTGTATGATATCAACATGACTTTGGGGATAATGGACGTCCATTATCCCCAAAGTCATGTTGATATCATACAAAAAGGACACGGAAGATCAATGTACTCTCATTTACATTCAGTAGATGTGGTGCCAGATATCATCTTTAATGTTTTGGACATGGAATATTATTATTTTTTGTTGTATAAATCACTGAAACATCATCCAGGTAGAAGCGTATTGATCAAAAACCCTTCATACAATATCAGTATCAGTATCTGCACTTTGAGACGTTGCCTGAATTAGACTTTCGACTGTACTTAATCCAAGGAATTAAAAACATCAGCCTCTCAAAATACAACACAGATATTCTCACACACCTGTAATTAAGAATATTCCTCAATCTCTGATCATGACTTCCTGCACACTTCAAAACAGCAAATCATAAGCACCGTTAGACCTCAGTCAAACTGCATGCTGCGGGATTATTGGCTCACTGATGCTCGAGAGGTGATGATACTTGATATCAAATGACACAAAGCACATTAAACGATAAGGAACTTGGACCGTGTGTGTGTCAAGTGTGTCTGCAGCTGATATAACAATAACAACATACTGTACAGGGTCGAAACCAGACCGTGCTAATTTAAGCCAAAAAGAACTTGATCTTTATTTCAGCTTTAAATAAATGTATGTAAACTATACAGTAGCCAAAGCACATTTAGCTATGGAAAGAGACACACGCTGAGAGAGGGAACCAGGTACAAAGAGTGACGTGAGGGAGACAGACAAGTGGACAGACAGGCTTTCATGAGGTTACTAAGTGTTTGAGTTCAATACTGACCCAATACACTGCTACCAGGCTGGCGTCACCAGCACTCTGTGTGTGTGTGTGTGTGTCTGGCGTCACTCAGACAAGCCACTTGTCCAAAACACTGTGTGCATTGTTGTGTGTGTGTGATTGATCCAGGCGGAGCCGTGGAGGTAGAGACGCAGAGTTGTTGCATTTTCAGCCAAACTGCAAAATCAATGCAAAGTGGATTTGAATGAAAGGAGTACACGCTGCGTGAGTGTGTCTGTGAGACCCAGCTGGTAACCCACGGCGACAGAGCGCTCTCGGCCATTACAGCTCCAGCGTCTTTGCGGCGACCATTAACGATAATGTTGTTGTTGCCGTGGCTACAAATACACATGTTCCACTCCATTTGCATTGGGAGAGAGAGAGAGACAGGGAGAGTTATGGGGGAGTAGCAAGTATTAGATGAGATCAGGAGAAAGGAGAGAAAGATGGAAAGAGGGAGAGAAAGATATTTATTTGGACTCTCTTTTGTGTCGTCTCATTTCTGCCCGTTCCATCTGTTTATTTGCTTTAATCCCTGCAAGATTCATTTCACTGCTGCACAATCCAGCAGGAAGAAGGGGAGACTTTCAGCACGACGCAGTTAAAGTTACGGCCAGTCCAGTAATCACTCGTAGGCTGAACAACATTACTGCTCATATTGATGCACTCATGCACTTTGCTGATATTTTCATTGAGCATGGTCAGGTGTGTCAGCGTGAGACGGAAAAGTTCAAAAGTGATGTGGTGTTGGTCAATATTTCACTCAATACTGGACCATCCTGCATATGATGGCGACACTTTACAAGGTCGGGGGTTTCTTGTAACCTGGGAATGTTGTTCTCATTTACAGTGCATGTCAAACAGGATGAAGCGTTTTAAATGCAGATGTGATCTGATGCTGGCGGAGCGAGACTGGGGTCAGTGACACCATCTTAAAGCTGCAGTAAGCAGGATCTTAAAATAAAAGAAGCTGATCATTGAGCCCTCTCTCCTGAGCTCATCCCACTAGATCAGGGGTCAGTAATAGGCGAACCGTGGTCCGGGTCCGGACCCAGACTCTATCCAGTCCGGGCCCAGAGCCAGGACCAGCATGTCGTTGAGTTTTAATCAGTTTTTGGAAGATTACATTTTGACCGGCAGCTCTTTTCTGACAGTGTTTCTCCCGTGTTTATGCGCTACTCACATCAGAGACAGACATCCTGTCTGTCTCTGATTGGCGAGTAAGTCGGCCAATCACAGGCAGAGTAAGGCGGACCTTCATCGCGTAGAGGCACAGAAAACAACAGGCACTCTCGACAGCGCCAGTGACAGGGAGAGAGAATTACGAAGGATCGCAAAGACAAGAGAGAGAGAGAGAGAAAAGCAGCGAAGCGGCAGTGAACCATGGCACCGAAAACTGGGCTTTTAATCCGGAATGGACCGAGGCGTTGACGTTCATCCTTCCCTTAGGAAGCTCCAAACCGCTGATTCTCATCTGCTCTGAGACGGTGGCAGTGGTTAAAAGTGTGAATGTGAAACGCTACGAAACCAAGCGTAAACACACATGTGATCAAAGTTACCAGCTAAATTCAACTGTGAGGCTCCAAAAAAAATGAATATTGTTTAAATGAATTCCATTTTCGTCATTTGAGCTCTTGACTTCACACAGTGCAGATATCGATACAATGACAATGTTACGTCAATATATATAAATGAATTGTATTACTACATTATAATGCATCTTAAACATGATGATGCTGCGGACCCGTGCATCATGTCTGTCCTTAAATCGTCCCTGCACTGATGGACATGGATGTTGTAGCGACATTACTGGAAGGATGATAGCTGTGGCTCAATCTGAGGGATGGGTCCTCACGAGTGTGCAGACAGAAATCAGACAGTCCCTTTCTTCTGCTGCTAATAAAATCCAGCAGTCTGAACACCGAGAGGTTAAAGGCCGCCCTCCACAGTTCAGAGTCCTGAATCATAGTACTTCTCGTCCCTCGAACCCTGACTGCTGGTTTAAACCCTAATAAACCAAAACATGTGAAAAACAAGATACTGCGTATTTAAACATATCTGATATAAATTAAAAAAAATAATTTTCAACATAGTTGAAGAACTAATAGTAGTCAAGACTCTTGTACATTCGCCAACACACTTTCCTTCCTTCAACGCACTTCAGGAGCTATGACACCATAACTCCTCCCACAACAGGAGGAGTTATGCTAAACATGGCTCTGCTGCATCATCGAGCCATATTTGAAGACAGCCTTAAAAATGCATTAGCTTTACATGCACTTTAGGTTTTTATAATGTGAAATGTTTCATATCATAATGTGATAAATGACCATATTAATATTATCTCTCTTTGCCCAATTCCAGCAGAATGTGACCCATGTCTTAATTAAATCATGAGGCTGAGCCATGGTCTCGATGATCAGTTCTTCACACACTGTTTCCTCAATTATACATGAGACTCTCTTAGCCGAACAATAAGTTCTCACATAACTGTGAAATGTCTCGTATTTATCGTTTCTTGTTATAAAGTCATACGGTTGTATGTCAGAATAATATGATATAATTATTTCATATTTTTCTGGTCTGGCAAGAATATGCTGCTGGAACGAGTGAATGAAAAATGGATTTATTACAGATGGAAGAGAAGTTTTTGGTGCATGGACATGACGAGTAAAATAAGACTGTGTATTAAAGTCGACTGCGAAGTCCTGGTGGTTATCGGTGAAAGGAATACATGACAGCAGTGCACAAGCGCCAAGCTCCAAAGAGATGACATATTAAAAAAAGACAGCAGTTGAGTGATTGGCTGATAAGACAGGTCACGTGACTCAGTCCCTATGATCCACTGTGTTGGCAGCCTGAGAGCAGCAAGAGTGAATGGGATTAGTTTGGACCGATATATCGCAAAACTTAAAGACAGAGTGAACATGTTACATGTAAAAAGCATTGTGACGCCAGATCATGACACCAACAGTGTCTGTCATGACATTATTAAACACATACACTACTTTAATATGGACTTGTTGCCCCTTTTGCTTCCGCTCTTCGTGGAAGACTTTCCACAAGATTCCACAAGCATTTCTATGTGAATATGTGTCCATGTGCTCAGTGGGGCTGCGGTCAGGGCTCCGTCCCGGCCAGTCGAATTCTTCCACACTGAACTCGTCAAACCATGTCTTTTATAGACCTTTACTTTTTGCTTTGTACACTGGGACACAGTCAAGTTGGAAAAGAAAAGGACCTTCCTCAAACTGTTGCCATAAATCTGGAAAATTGGAAGCATTTTCCAAAATGTCTCGGTATACTGAAGCGGTAAGATTTCCCTTCATTGGAGACACCAGGCCTAGAGCCCAAAGCCTGACTTCAATACTTCAAACCACCTGAATTCAATACTTAACAGGTGAAGGCAAATACTTATTCTCCTTATAATGCCCCAGCATGCTTGTGATGAGTTTGGAAACAGCCGAAGAGGACATTATTCTGCACCTACAGTCCAGTATCCTAGTGAGAACCAGTGAGGGTTAGGACCAGAACACAGACTCAGAGCTGAGCAACAAACAGATTTATTTGGTGGGAAAGATTGGCAGGAAGGGGTAAGGAGATGACATGGCAGTAGAGGGGTCCAGAGACTGTAGAAGAAGAAGAAGAAGAAGAAGAAGAAGAAGAAGAAGAAGAAGAAGAAGAAGAAGAAGAAGAAGAAGAAACACTGAGAACACTTCAGAGGTCGGCCTGACGTCGTTCACCACAAAGAAACTGTAACAATCTGGCAGCGAGGGACTTGAAAGCTGGAGTATTTAAGCAGAGCCTTGATGAGATGTGACAAACAAGGACGGGAAAACACAGCTTCAACTTCCTGATTAACTTCCTTAACTTCCTCACTGGGATCATAATAGAGATTCTCCTCCGTTGTCTCTTTAGATCTGTTAGCGTATGTTCTCTGATCCCAGGACACAATCATGTTGCCTGATGTGTTTAGTACAAACATCTATAGAGGTGAACAGTGTAGTATCCTGCCAGGGGACGTTACCTTGGTTGTGTGATGTCAGTTACAGCAGCTCTAAAGGAGTTGATAAGACCAGCTTTAGAAAAGCTAACGGCACCACTGACACCTCAGGAACAGACAGCTAATGACTGAGAGTCTGCAGGATGACGCTCAGATTACCGGCCACGTTGTTTAAATCCAGTTGAAATCAGATTAATGACAGATCAGATATGACGGTTCACGTTCATAACTAAAAGTCTGAAACTGCACACACACACACACACACACACACCTTTCTGCATGAGTCATCTACAGCAACAGAAAACTTCAGACCACTCGATGTTAAAGTGGAAGATATGCAAGACACAAAGAGATAAGATGCACTTTTATTGATCACCTGTAGGAGAACTTTACAAACAGAAGCTGCAGGTCGATGCAGACGATAGGGCTGGCTCAGGGAAGCATGAACCTTTTCTACTTATGCTGCTGCAGTATCCTGTAGACCGAGACGCTGGGGGAACTCCTGTGGAGCCACACTCAGGGTATGAACATCACATTATAACGTGACACTTGTTCTTTCTCTCCTCTAAATTGTGCTTTCTCTCTCACGCTCTCTCTCTCGTGACCCCTGGGCTGCAGGATCAAGTTATTAATATTCGTCATTATTATGCTATGATTAACACTGACCTCAGTATAACTATTTGCAACAATTACAAATGACATTGTAATACTATGAAAATATCACAACCAATCAAGCGTAATGCAGCTGATGTAGACACATGTATTTGCTCCTGGTCTCTCCCTCTGTCTCTACCTCACCTTCCTCTTTCCTTTTCTCTCATCCCTTTATTCCATTGTTTCCCATTTTTCCTTTCACCCCAACCGGCCATGGCAGATGAGTTATTTGAATGTTTCTGTGTTTTCTCGGTAATCAAAAAAAAAGAAAAAAAGAAGCTGGTCCAGTGTTTACTCACTCTGTTGGACAGTCGCTCCTCTTCCTCCAACAACAGTTTTCTCTGCTTCTTTGTCGCCGGCGTCATTTTAGTCTTCTTACGAACGATAGGTGATGAGTTGATGGTGTAGAAAGAAACCCCTCTGACACAGGACTCGTACTGAACAGACATCAGACCAAGCTCTGCAGCAGCTCAGGAGAATGTTCCTGTGGAATATCTGAACAATTCTGGCCCCCGTGAGCTGGACCACACTTTTTAAAGGTTATCTAACATCCTAGTGCTTGCTCTTGTGTGAACAGTTGGGTTTCTAATGTATGTTGTGATTTGGCGATACAAATACAATTAGGTTTAGGAAAAACAGCCTCATGGATTCTGATGGGACACAGACACACTCAGTATCTGATCACACTGAAATCTGACTCTGAGAATGATAGCGGACATTATCATTAGCATGCATCACTGGCCTCACTACGTCGCCCTGTTATGACTTCAGTCCCCCCCAGGGCGTGCACCCCCCACTTTGGGAACCGCTGCACTACAGTTTCATTTTGCCCTCAGTTGACATTGATATAGAATAATTAGTAAATAATTCCAGACATATTGTTACCCCGGCTTTAAAAGTGAGCGGCTCACTCCGTCGACCAACACAAATAAAAAATGTCAATGAATTATGTATATGCAATTAAAGTGGAATAGAGTTACTACACTCTAATGCTATAAATTATGTTTGATACCTTTTTACAACATCTATATAAAGAGACCGCCATGTTGTTTATTATAATGAGAAAGGAATGTCTTGTGGGCTAAAGCCTCACCGTGTTTAGAGGTGTAATTATCTCCTCTGTTTCCACAACAGGAACTTTACAAGGATCCCAGAGATGCTTTCTTGGAATTTAATTTGCATTTAAACCAAGAGTATTGGAATCCAATTTAAGAAAATAGAATAAAACCACTGTGCTCCCAAATAACATAAGTTACTTCAAGTGACAAAACCCTAATCTTCTGCCTTAAAGCTGGAGGAGAAAACTTTTTAGCATAAACTTGTAATCATGATGTTAAAACTGATTGCACAGGCTTAAATTATAATCCAAGCCTTGCATTTACTCGTTTCCTCTTGGCTGCTGGGAGGCCGTAAAGACAAATGGCAACTCTGTTTACAGGCTGCTACCTTTGGTCCTGTTTCTTCATTTAAAACCTGAATGTGAATCTGCTGGTGGCTTGATCTTAATCTCTAAACAGCCGTCCACAAATTAACCCAGCACCAAACTGTAGTCACACAGTCAGAGACAAGTGTGGTTTACACTTATCAGGACGTACAGGCTGCTATTGAATCATGCTTTTTAAAATTGCCTTAACTTCCATAGTACCATACTGTACCATTGTACTCTGGTAACCCACGGGAAGGGTGTCAGAGAATGGAACGGTGGGGGCCGGTTATTTTGGTGCTATTACCAATGAAAACGCAGACCAGTATGTGCTGTGCTGTTCTGTACCAAATCGAGCCGTTCCACTCTGAAACAAGGCTGTTATCTCAGTTTAGCACTGAAGGATAACATTTGTCCCACACGGACAAGGACTTGGGCCCAATTGCACGACTCTGGAGACAAAGTGAAAAATAAACTTATTTTCAACAAAAGTGCAACAAAAAAAAAAACACTCCTCTCTTTCGAGGGAAAAACTATTAAAAAAAACCAAGGCTTGACAGACCATAATATTCAAGAGGTAACAGGGAACAGGTGGAAACAATCAGGGCGGGGCAGACAACACAAGGGGGAGGAGCAAGTTACCTGAGAGAAATTTCAAAATAAAACAGGAACCACAAGACAACAACTAAACAGCACCAGCTTTCTTGGTCATGACAACGTCGATATGACTGCACAGATTTAAAGCTTCATCTGAAAGGAAAATAAGTTTTCTTAAAGCTATCTGGGAAAAAGTTGATTGTTCAATTTCATCCTCAACATCTTGTGATAGAGGCTCTCTCTCTCTATCAAACAAACAAACCTTCTGTCAATGAATTCTCCTAATCAATTCTTCTAAATCTACACACTGGACCTTTAACACGACACAGAGCAGCCGTGGATTCATGGAGGAGGCGAGGTTGTTGCTCAGAGAGACAGATGCTGATTAGGAGGGTAAGAGAATGTGTAAGTAAGGTGAAGGAAGGTTCCTTAGTCTCGCCTCGGAACAAATGTCTGTATCTAACACACAAGTTAACTTTCAAATTCATTCACACAAAACACAAATAGTGTTAAAGCACCGCATTGGCTCCAGAGAATGTACAGAGGGGTGATAACACTTGGTGTAATGCCCCTTTAAAAGGCAATAATGACCACTATAATCACCTTCCACAATTCTGTCTTGTTAAAAAAATCTGCTCTCTGTTTGTTTTGGCTTTTCTGTGAAGCTGTAAATGGTGAGCGAGCGAGCGCTCGCTGCTTGTGCTACATTTAAAAAGCAGTAATGTTGACAATAATTACCTTCCTGCCTCTGTATGTGCCTCCACACAGCCACAAGCCTCATTAATTACCTCTTCTGACGATGTGTTCATTCGATTTGGAAGATAAAAAAGGACATATGTGAAGTTTTTAGTGGCATTTAAAGAGCAGTAACACCAACAATAATCACGTCTCCACATCTTTGTCTTAATAAAATCACAAAGGACTCTGTTTTGAAGATGTTAGCGAGCTGTAAAAAGACGTTGTGTGTGCATTTAGAGAGCACACACAGGAACTCCCAGGCTTTACCCAGCGTTACGTTAGATATCGTATCTAACATTTGCCATGTCATCTATGACAAGGCTGAGAAACCGTCACATTGAGATTTAGGATTTATCCTTGTTTGAAGTCAAAATCTCGTATTGACAAGGACAAGTGTGTAGGATTTAGTAGAATCTAGGGGTAGGGGTGTATAATGCAACCAGCTAAAGATTCCTTTGTTCATTATCTACTACTTCATCCTTCATGTGAGGTCACAGGGCCACAAGAGCCAGTCCCAGGGTGGCAGGGTCCTGGCAGGGTCCAGCCTGAGCAGGTCATCATTCACTCTCACACTCACATCCATGAGCGTCCTTTTAACTAACCCTAACTCTTTGGACTTCAATTCAATTCAATGTTATTTGTATAGCGCCAAATCTCAACATACATTATCTTAAGGCTCTGTACATAACATTATGGAGAGCAGAGAAACCAACAGTTCACACGAGCAAACACTAGGCATCAGTGCAAGTAAATGGGGTCAGAGGAGAGGTGGGGGACATAAAGGACAGAGGAAAGGAAAGAGGGAGATGAGGGAGAGACAGAAGAGAGAGACCAGGAGCAGATACACAACAACTGTATCAAGTCAGTGATGTCATGTTTATAGAACTGTGATGTCATTTATATAAATTATACTGACATCTACTTTTAATTATAGCACAATAATAATGGTGATGATATGTATGATAATAATAATCGTTGCCTCGGAACTGGATCTGGATCCTGCAACCTGCAAGATGAGGACACAGACACACACACACACACACACACACACACACAGAGAGAGAGAGAGGAAAGAAAGACACAGACTAGGGAAAGAATTGGATAAAACCCACAAACACATCATGCAAACTCCATAGAGAAAGACCCTCGGTTACTTTGATGACAAAAACAAAGATAAAACATGACTATGGAGAAGCATCATGTGAAACACAAAATGCTCTTACAGAGGTAAGAAAAACACAACAGTGTGTAATTATCAGCTAATAATGAATTAAAAAAATGACATTTTCAATTTCTGTCCATCGAAACCCCTCAATGATACACATAGTGACAGTGATTGTTATTGTAAGTACTTAACAAGTCCAGGAGGAGTCGGACACTTTGCTGCCAAACTCAATACTCTGAGTCTATCGCTGTGTTCAAGTGGAACCTGAATGCAGCATATTTCCAACAGTACTCAAATGCAACAGACACAGAAAGAGAGTGACATCATGATCACACTCTACTCAACACATTAGTTCTCTACTACATGGCTAAAATGTTGAATATCACAGTCTTAAATAAGTTTGTCCTTTTTACTTGTATTTCTTATTTTTATTCTGTGTGTTTATTCAAACCCACATCAGTTAATGTATAATGTGCTGAGATTCTGTTACCATGTCATGACTGTAATTATAGTGTGCAGCACACAGTACAACAGAGGCCTCCTACACTCTTCTTTGATATCAATCGCAAGTAACCTGCGTAACGCAGGTAACGCAGGTAACACTGGTAACGCTGGTAACACAGGTAACGCATGTAACACAGGTAATGCAGGTAACACAGGTAACGCAGAGAGGAACCAGGAGGTCAGGGACAGAAGGCTGAGGCGAGTCACAGTAACAGTAAATCCATACAGAAAAGAAACAGCTAAGAAGATGCTGAGGGCAGCAGGAGTCTTTATACTGGTTTGATTGGAGATGCAGAGCAGCTGATGAGGTGGGCGTGGCTGCAGGCTGGTGGGCGTGGCTGCAGGCTGGGTCAGGTGGAGGCATGAGTAACCACTTGCTCTAACCAAATGAATGTCTTGCCAAATAGCTGCGTTACAAGCATGAAGTTAAATGAAACAACAACAAAGGCACACTCATGATTCCAGTTTTTTGGACAGTGTCTCAAATTCAGAATACTTTTATTAATCATTATCACCAAACTACCTCTCATGTTTACATTACAGGAAGATAAAGACGGTAAGAGTGTTGCACATCACATAACTGCTCAGTAATCAACAGTGAACAAAACACTTTAAGCAAGATTATACCAAACAAAGAAGAGAATAAACCACAGTGATTGTGTTTGTACTGTTTGTAGTAACATTGAAAGCAGAGTCGCTCTAAATGTCGAAAATTAAACTCGGTAAGAACATGTAATGCCACGCCCACGTGTGACCTCGTCGTGACTTTTAACTCTGGTCACAACCTTAAATTCACCCCTGCACGACGACTGAGGTGGAGGCTGCGCGGAGGGGAGGGTAGACTTCCCCACCACTAAGGTCACAGCGAGGTCACACCATGTTGTCATGGCGATGACTGCTGTAGGAGACAGGAAGTAAACAAATGGGTCTGATCAGAAAGAAAGAAAGAAAGAAAGAGAGAGAGAAAGAAATAATCTTAATGGTGTCAATTAGAACCAATATGACTATATTCAGATGTAAATCCTGTTCCTGGAGTGGTTTCTGTGCTGGTTTCTCTCACTCTTTGAACTCTTGACCTCCTCTCATCTTCTCGCCCTCACTTCCAGGGTCAGACACGGGTCAGGCTTTATGTGACGTGTGGGTGTGTGTGTGTGTGTGTGTGTGTCTAAGTGTGTATGTGAGTGCATTGAGCCTTAAAGGACGTTACTTTATATTTAATTACTCTATAAGCATGGGATCTAAAAGCTTCATTACAACTGCAAATAAAAGCTTTCCGTGTAATGACTGCACAGCACAATCAGCAGCAATCCAAGACAAACCACCAAAAACTGCTGCACTGCGTCACTTTTGGTGGTTGTTGTCGTTGTTATTCTACCTCTGTTGTAAGCTGCATCCTTAATCTGAAAATAGGCTTTCACTAAAGGGAGCGCTTGTGTGTATACAGCTGTAGTGCAGGGGTGGGTGGGGAACAATAAGATTCACCTCTGAAACTTCTTTGTTTCTTCCACTCATACTCTAACCTCTTTACAGCGGCCTCGTCTTACTGGCACAATGTTGTTGCCTTTGTGTGTCTGTCTTGACATAAAACGAATCACTTCCTGTGTGCAGCGCTGGAATGCCAACATGACGGCTACACACTGCGATACTGGGAAACACAGAGAGGAGTTGTGTGGGGCTGAAACCTTTAATCAGCTTTGTGTGAACTCGACTAACAATGGACATTTGTTTATATTTAAGATTGAAATCTTTTATTTGTGTAATAGTAAAAAGCTTAAAGTTATATAGACTGTACTGTTTATGAAAATGGACTTAGTGTCAGTTAAATAAATGTGGACGAGTCCCAAAACTATTCTCTTGAATCACCATCAGAGGAGTTTATAGTTTCCAGGTCTTTTTCTAAACAGCATTCTGTCCATTGTGAGTGTATGTATTAGGGCATGGACACCATCGACAGCTGGTGTACCATCCATTGGGAGCTTTTCACTCCTGATTGTAACAGTGCAGGCGAGTGAGGATCCACATCTACAGCTCAAAGTGAAGAACATTTTTGAACAAACTAAAAGGCACATTTGGGTTTACCCCAAATAACCCCAAATAACCTTTTGGGAGCACGAGAGACCAGGAGCAAATAACACAAGAGATAACACCCAGCTGACCAGTTTACACAGAGAAACCAACAAAGTGGGAGCACAGAGACTTAATACAAAAGGAAGTCAGGGAAAATGGTCGCGGTGGGACCGACAATCACAGCAACCATAAAAAGACAGAAACATGGAAATGTAAAAACAGGACCATGGATTCAAGGGTCAGACAATGACACTGCTTTACAAACGAAGCCTTGTGTCAGTTCATGCAGGACATAATGACTGTAGTCAGCTGACAGACAGCTGACTACGTGTCACATGATGTCCATGTAAATAAAACCAGCTGAACAGTTTAAAGTGTTGGGCTCACTCTTGTTATTTCTCTCTCATGCATTCTGGCCTCTGAAGAGCAGAGCCATCGATGCCAAGTGCAACTGCATTTCCATTAGTTTCTATAATGGTTTAATTATAATGAGAGTTTTCCTGACCGGGCCACACAGCAGAATCGTGGCTTGCACTGTTGCCTTACAGCAAAAAAGACTTGGATTTGCAACCCAGGCCAAGCGAGGGCCTGTCAGTCTGGAGTCTGTATGTTCTCCACGTGTGTCCATGGGTTTTCTCTGTGTACTCTGCTTTTCCTGAGGTTGATTGGACACTCTGATTAAATGGTTGTTTGTCTGTGTGTGTGTTGGCCATGTACACCACATTCTGTCCTGCATCACCCGGGATGGGGCCCCAATCCTCATGTGGAGGATAAAGTGGTGACAGTGAAAGAATTTGTTGCACTTGGTTTCAAAGAGACTTTAAAACAGCAGTCAAGGATATATTTGTAAGTGACCACATGCAAATAACTCAAAACCATGATCACGATTCAATTCTAGACCTTTGTGATAAAACTGGTTCGACTTATATCAGGTTACAAGAATCAACAGTGGCTACAGTAATGAATCATTCTGACAAAAGTTTCCTAAAGTAAGTCATTTAGCAAAACACAGTAACTGGGCCAGAAGAGCCTTGTTCAAGAAGGTGACCAGGAACCCAGTGATCACTCAGGCGCTCAGAGGTCGTGTGCAGAGACTGAGGAATTCTCTGCAGAAGTCCATCAATCAGGTCTTAATGATGATAAGTGGTCAGACTGAGGCCACTTTAAGTAAAAAGCACTTGGAGCCTTCTTGGAGTTTGTCATAGAGCATTTAAAGACGAGCATGTGGCAAACATTCTCTGGTCCAATGACAAAAAGCTTTGGATCAGGACTGAGACAAAAACATGACCGTGAAGACGTTCACCCAGAACCCAGGACCAAAGACGCCGACAAACACCGATCACTGCTTATCAGTCGCTGCTCTAACGCTTCCATTTGATTATATTATTGTAACCATAGCAGTGAACACTGTCTGACATTAACATTCATTTTAGTTTTAAGTTATTCTTATGAAACCAAAACAAACTGTTACCACATCATTGTTTTCTTAATTGACAAGATTTAAATATTTTACCTGAAGCATATCTCCTAGAACTTGAAGGATCGTGGGTTCGAGTCCCTGCCAGGTCAATGGCTGGGGGTACTCTTGGGCAGGGTACCAAATCCCCATAGCTCATTGTTAATTGGACACTCTAAATTGACCCCATCCACGGGGGGTGGGGGGGCGCAAGGGGAATCCAGCGTTAAATCTCTGCCAAATCAAATTTGAGGATCGTCGCTGTGGTGACGCTAGAGAGGGAGCAGCTGAAAGAGATCTCCTGTGACGGCATGGGCATCAATTTAGGAAATGCTCAGTAGATTTTTTCAAAGAGGAATAAGAAAAATGACCCGTGTGTTGGCAACATCAACAGATATGGGATTTTGTTTTGGGAGCAACCATGTTCAATCTACTCTACTATCTCAGACACCAGTAATATATAGTACATTATATCTGATAAACATTGATTAAGTCCAGTAAGGATGCAGGTCACACTCAACAGAGTACCATGTCATTTACCAAATGTGCGTATATGCTCACAGTTACCGTCATACTTTTAACCCTAAAGAGTTCCTTTAAAAAACTTACTAATTTGTTCCTAGCGGCAGAAAATGCCACCTTCCCCGAAAACTGCTAAAAAACATTATATAGTAATATTTTTTTCCACTTTAAGTTAGTCAGTCTTTTAAAGCTACTTCAGCCTGAAATACATATCTTATACAAATCATATTTTTTGCAATGTTAACCCTTTAAAATCCAGAATGTTTACACAACTCCACTGTTTCAAAACAAAAAATTACATTTCAAAGTGAAATTGATGATAATTATTATTCTCAAGCCTTAACACATGTATTTTATCTGCATGAACAAAGTAAAACACACAGAGAAAAATACCTTGAGACACAGGGAGCAGTAACTCAGAGACAGCACACGACCAAACAGGATGAACTAATGAAGACAAGACAGAGGCAGGGATTAACAAACTCAGGTGAAGCTAATAAAACACAGGTGAGGGCAGACAATCAAGAGGAAAGACAGGAAGTCAAATTTAACGAGGAAAAATTACAGTATAAAACAGATCATTAGGAAAATAGAAAAGCAGAAACAAAAGACCAAAGGAAAGATTAAAGAAAAACAACAACAAGTACCCGGGAGAGAGAGGGGTCTCCACAGATATGATGTGATTGCTATGATAATTTCCCCTTCAGCTAAATTTATTTTGGTCTCAGTGATGCAAACGATAAAATCAAACAGAAATAACTGCAATATTTCTTTACATAATCCAAAAGGGTGTTGGATGAATTCAGCAGCTTTTCTATTCCTACACAATTCGTTTTTTTTTCCTTTCTTTTCATTAAACTCTAACAGTCAAATCAAAGCCTGAGAGACAGTTTCAAAGCACACAAGAGAATAAAAAGATCATTATAACACAACCAAATAGAAAGAAAAGTCAGAAATCATACTTTACTAGTTTGTTTATCCTTTATAAATCTTTCTGTTTCAACGTCATTTCTGTACAGTTGCTCCTGTTCAGTCAGTGAAGGACTGACCTCTGACCTTTTTACCTCTTCAACCCGTGACCTGTGACCCCGTGTCCTGGCTCTGCCCTGCAGCAGTGTTAACCTTGGCTCCGCAGTGAACCGTTCGACGGTCACTTTTCTCCCCAAAATCCCATTAGCTGGTCAGCAGATCAGCTTAAGTGGCTGCAGTGAAAGAAGCGACAAGTTCAGACAACGAAGAGACGTTTAGAGAGTGACAGCAGACTGAACTCTGAGACTAAACTCTTGTTTTGGGAACCCTGTCATTAAAACGTTTGTGCTGTTTTCTTTTCATGTGCAGACCTTTAGTGACTAAAGACTCCACATTTATATCAGAAAATGAGCCTAATCCATAATTAGCATAAACTAAACTAACATACGTCCTGCTGAATTAGGCGAGAGGGCTTTTGTCCATTCTGCACCTTTTGCATGGAATATGTTGCAGAAAGAATGAAATCTTTCAAATCTGAGAGTTCTTGACTCCAAAACATGCACTCGTTTCTTAATCTTAATCTTAATCTTATTTGTCTTCTGCTTGTGTTTTAACCGGGTACATTTGTAACTGTGGTGAGTGTTCTGTATTTGCTGCTGCCTGTCTTGGTCAGGACTCCCTTGAAAAAGAGGTTCTTAATCTCAACGGGATTTTCTGGGTTAAATAAAAGTTAAATATAAAAATAATGATAACAACAATTTAAAAAAACAAAAAAACAAAAAAGGTTTTACATGAACAGGTTGGTTATTATCACATATTCAGAATATTGTGTTTAACCGTAACCTGGGGTTACCAAGCAGCTTGGATCATTTAGGATGACAGAGGAGTCAGTGACGCCTGCAGTTCACCTTTCAGACAGCAGGTGTTGCCCTGCTGCCAGTTCAGCAGACCAATGCTCCTGATCAGTTAGGAAAGAAAGAGTACAGAATGCTAATTTGTGAATCTGTCCCTCTCTCTCTCTCTCTCTCACACACACACACACAGACACACACAGACAGACACACACACACACACACACATGCAGATTGGTGTCTACTTAAGTTGTGGCTCTTTGCTTACTGATGCAGAGATGCAGGTGCACAGTGTTTGACAGTTAAAGTGTATTTCATACTTGAATTGTGTGTTTATGTGTGTGTGTGTTTGTGTGTGTGTGTGTGTGTGTAAAATGGTGAACAACCAACACAAAAACAGCATGCTGTGTTCATTACTGCAAGGCTCAGCCAAACTTTTTGATTTACCACTTTGGCAAAACACCAACACTGCGAGACAGAGCAGAGAGTTAGAGACACAGTGTGGGATGGAAAAAAAAGTAATTAGCACGTGTTGGAGACAGACAAGGAGGTGGTTCCTCTGCTAACGAGGCCTCCAGTGATGAATGTGCGAGAGCTTCACTAAAATATTGATTAGTGTGTAATGAAGCAGAGCAGACAGACTCCGTCCCACACTGAGGAGAGACAGACACAGACAGACAGTGAGACGGGGAGAGTGTAGTCTGTGTCATCTTTTGCTTTTACACGGTAATGTGAAACAAAATAACAAAAAAACGGGGGACACCCTTAGTCTGGAAACATCCACTTCAATGTATCCATGTGTTTGCAGCCTTTAAAAATCCACATTCATTGTTAGTGCAGTTTATTTTCTTGTAATCCACTAGGGGGCACACCCCAGACTGTATATATGTATCAAGGTAATTATGGTAAAACAATAAAAGATAAGATTCTGGTTACTTCTGAGATGAAAGCAGAAACAATGGCTATGCAGCCTCTACACTGCCCCTACTGTTGACATGATTATTGCATCTCGCACCACCCAATCCCATAATCTGAGTGTATTTGTTAATGTGGTAGAATTTCAGTCTCACATGTTTGCGTGCGTCTAGTTTTAATCTAACTAACTAACTAACTAACTAACTAACTAACTAACTCAACAATATGATTTTTTTTCTCATTTCATGGAAACATGTGTGTGTGTGTGTGTTGCTGTATGTGTGCGCCCTGAAGGTCAAGGTCAAGGTCAAGGTCACATTTATTTGTGTGGCACATTCAAAAACAACCTCAACTGACTGACTCATGTGTTTATATAAGTGTCGCTCAATAATGTCCAGCTTGTATAAGGGCTTTTACGACACCACACACAGGATACACAAAAAAAACATTATTCAATTAGATTCTTAATAAATCTGGATCTAATTCTATTTTTTTTTTTTTAAATAACCAACGTAACGTATCACAATCAGTCTAAAGATAAAATAAATCAAAGGAAGTTAATGGAAACAATAAAAATACAAAGTCAGCAAATAAAACAGCACATGATAGACAATAATCAAGATGGAGATCAGTCAAAGACGAGCTCAACTTTTATTAAAAGACGGAAGTCTAAGACAAAGATCAGGCAAATCAACACGAGAGAACTTGGGAGTTCTTCTTGAAAACATGATTGTGTTACTTGTTTCCAGTTCCTGCTCGTGATGCAGCAGCATCAACTTAAAGCAGGTATTTGTGAATTGAGTTCATCTTGCAAAGGTTTGCCTTGTGTTGTGAGGCTGCAACATCTTTCTTATCCGTGGTTTTCTTTAAAAAAAAAAGAAAAAAAAGGAAGTAAAAATGTGGTTGCAGGGATTTGAATAATGATAAAAATATATAAATGTATAAATGACCAAAGCAAACCCAGGAAAGCATTTACATGAAGATGTAGTTCCAGCACAGCCTGTGTGTTCTTGTGCTTTCCCCATGAATCCAAACACAAACACAAACACAAACACAGCTCTGTTTGTGTCATAAATACACAGGTTTTGTTTTGTTTTTGTTTTTTGCATAACACCACTGCGACGCTGTAGCTTTAAAGATTTGCCTTCATTGCAACCAAGGGAGCACAACCAAAATTGGCCATAAACCAAAAGTACACATGGGAGTACTTTTGGCCAAAGAGTGTATTAGCAGTTAATGATATCAATAGACATCTTGTTAGTGCTGTCACAGTAACTGATGGATAACTGCACACATGTACAAACAGTTAAAACACTGCAAACAGTCTATGGGATGTGAGGGGAGAGCAACACTCCACAACAACACTCCACAACAACACAACAACTCCACAACAACACCACA
Source organism: Solea solea (assembly GCF_958295425.1). Taxonomy (NCBI): domain Eukaryota; kingdom Metazoa; phylum Chordata; class Actinopteri; order Pleuronectiformes; family Soleidae; genus Solea; species Solea solea. The sequence continues at coordinate 4,052,895 of NC_081149.1, read as the reverse complement.
TCAACACAACAGGGATAAAAAACAAAACAAACTGACAGGATCTGGTCCAGTGATACTGATTAATTGATTATTGAATGGTATTATTGGGCTCAGGCTCAGGAGGCCGAGGTGTTAGAGGCCCTGGAGTCACACACTAACAAGTGAGTGACAGGAGCATTTCTCAAAATAAACATTTCATAAAACAGCTTCAACTAACCCTAACCCTAATGTCATTAATAATAAGCCTCACTAAATAAATACATGGATTTGCAGGAAAAGATAAAAAAAAGAATCATTTTTTACGTTATTTCCTAAATATTGTACTGTAATAGGTCAAACTTTACATCACAGTAACAATATGGTAATTATTGTAAACATTTTGAACATTGCACATGACATTTTATTAATAATAACAATCATGACTGGGACACACAGGGAGATCAATTTCACATTTAATATATGGTAATTATTCATTTTGACTGACAATCATTTTCATATTGCCCACAGTGATCCTTATTTCCAAGCTATTACCTGAATATCACTGTGGAAATAACGACCACATTTTCTCTCTATTGTCACACTGTTACTATTGTTATTACTATGGTGGAAATAACATTGTATATTCATACACTGCCATCATTAAATGTCACAGTTTGAAACAGTTACAGGTTATAATTCAGTTTAATTTTGACTTGATTTGACAATAAATTGCACACACATCAGTCTTTGAGTCTGAAAAGTGAAGACCATTTACTGCTTTCAACCAGCAGGTGGCACAATGAGAAAAAGTTCAACAAGCCACGCAAGCTGGATTTTAAACCGTGTGTATAATATAATATAATATAATATAATATAATATAATATAATATAATATAATATAATATAATATAATATAATATAATATAATATAATATAATATAATAACATCATATTGGTAGTATTGGTAATAACATTTGGTTTGTAATTCTGATGTTTAAATATACACCATATCTTTCTTTTAAATCACTCTCTAATGTAAAAAACCCCCAATTAAATTAAATAAAAACCCTCCTAACAAAGAATTTGAAAAATATTCTAATAAACAACATATAATCTAGTAATACAATTTTAACTAATTCAGATTCAGAATTCAGAGAAATAGCTTTTTGTTTTTAAAACATTATTTACCTATTTAATTATTATTATTATTATTGTTATTGTTATTATTTCCTGCTGTCTCTGTCACTCTATCCAGTGATTATATTACATAAATGTATATATATAAATGTATATATATAAAAATGAATTTCCCCATAATAAATCGTATTAAATATCGATTTCATTTATTATTTTAAACCTATTTTGCTGTGCTTTATTATTTCTAAAATTGTTATATTGAATGAGTTTTTAAAATTGTTGCACTTACTTTCAGGTTTTGATAAAAGTACACAGCAGGAGAGAAAGTTCAGTTATTGTAAGTCGTCACGCGGACATATCAAATATATACATGTCACTAAAAAATAAAACAACATTCACAAAAATGTCACTGAAAAAATAAAATACATTTCTATTTCAATAATTATAATAATAATAATAATTCATATTAAATCATTATGGCAGACAAATGTAGATCAAACAACCTATTTACCTTTTATTTATTCCATAATTAAACGAAGATTTAAAGATTAATCTTTAAATCTTTACACATTTAATTATAGGATTTAAGTCTGTTTGCTTTAGCTATTAATGAAACAACCAAAGCTAAAGTAACGCACAAACACTTAAAATAATGCATATTATATTAATACTATATAAATACCTAACAGACATACACTGTGAAATGTCCTGTGTTATTCAACAGTGAATATTCACATAAAAAAACCTTTATTACAATGAAATTAATTAACACACACATACGGAAAACTATGAGGATCAGAAGAAGGAGGGATGAGGAGGATGGAGAGAGGTTTTCTATCTAAGAGACACGAAAAATCAGGAAGTAAAGGGAAAAAGAGGGGAAGACAAAACGGGAGGGAGTGGGCTGTACTGTAGAAGGAAGAAAAAGAAGGGAGGAGGAACTGATGGGGTCAAAGGTTACTCTAATTTTTCGTCCATTAGTGCTCAGGGTCACATTTTCAGTGTGTGTGTGTGTGTGTGTGTGTGTGTGTGAGGAAGATTCAGAAGCAAAAGAAAAAAAAAAAAAGAGGAGGGAAAGACGAACAGGAAGCAAAGAGGCGGGAAGAGGAAAAGGACCAAGAGGGAAAAATGCATCCATGGAGGAGAAAAGACAAGTAAGAAGGAGGATGAAAGGAACGTTACAAGAAGATGGAATGAAGAGGAAGAAGAAAGGAGAGGAGGAGAGGAGGTAAAAAAGTGGGGTTAGCAGGAGTAGGAGTAGGGAGGAGGCGTTTGTATTTGACCGCAGGTTGACCTCCTGCCTGTCGCCCTCTCACCTCTCCTTCACCTCCCTCCTACCATTCTTCATCCTGGACAGAGGAGGCCCTGCACACACACACACACACACACTGAGACTTGTCCTGGCAGTGACCTCTGCTCTGCTCAGCAGGAATGTTGGAGGAGAGGATAAGTGAATCACTGGGCTACACACACACACACACACACACACACACACACACAGGAGACATACCGTTTTCAAAGACAAAGGCAAAAAAATACACACATTTGCAGAACAATCGAGGTCTATAAGCAGAAGCAGGATTTTAAAATAGAACAGCAAACGAGGAGCAGCTTCGATATTGTCATCATAACTGTGTGAGTGTGTGTGTGTGTGTGTGTGTGTGTGACCTTTTCTGTCATAAACTGACCTTGTCCGGTTTTTCACTGTAGATGAGAAAATGGAAAAGCTCAAAGTAAAATAAAGAGAAACACACACAAACACACACAAGATGATATATGAGGAGTAATTCACACTAAGGCCTGTGTATACACACACACACACACACACACACACACACGTCAGGGTGTTTATGTGGCACAGATGTTGGACAGGAAATGAGCTGCGTTCAGGGACACAAACACGTCTGACACATGGTCGGATCAGTAGAATCTTTCTTAATTGTGCCGCACAAGAAATCAATGGACACCTGAAGTGTACATGTACACACACCACGCTGCACTGAGATAAGGGTCGCTGGTCAAAGGTCGGGTCAACCTGTGGTCACTCTGCCAGTCTGCGATCATACACCGGGCAAAGGTCAGCACCAGGTCACGTACTGGTGGAGAGCGAAGTCGCTGAGGCGAGTCAGAAATATGCAATTCTACCTCAAATTTCCCAAATGACTGACATTAAAAACACTCAGATCATACAGTTATAATGAGTCATGGAATCATGGAAAGTGTAAGTATAGACAAATGAAATGCAGTTGGTCTGTTGTTGGGAGGAGCCAATATAATCAGTGTCAGATTGGATGTCGATAGAATCCAAAAAGCCTAACTCTCACATCAATGCTTCAGTTGGAGCTTTTATGTTTTTGTTATGGCTGGTGATGCATCAGCACAAATATGAGATTAAATGAAGTAAAAACAACTGTATCGGCTGATACTTGAGATTATGAGATTTGTATCTTATTGATAAACAACAAAAATAGCTGATTATCATTGAAAATGTCTGAATTAAGGAAATAGCAGAGCACGGAGTCGTATAGATGCTAAATTCACCTGCTACTAAGTTTTCTGTTGTCTTTATAATGTATTCGCTTAATTACATTGTTCATAATGTAAATAATGAATCATTCTGAATTCACTGATGTACTGCATTGTGCTGACATCACACACGGTCTACAGCAGCATCAGAGACCTTCTCTTTCTTTATTCCTTTTTGACTTTAGTCTTTATGCAATATTGTTTTTGTAATTTTGCCAAACCAGCAATCCAAAGCCTCTTTGAGGAGCATTTGGCCATGTGAGCTGAGGTGTGACGGTATGCAGGATTTCAACATCTCCATCAATGTCTCTTTACTTCAAAGAGAGACAGTTTAAATCCACCAAACTTTTTTTGTTCCTTATCCAAGTCTGAGTCACCATGGCAGCAGGCCAAGCACGTTAGCCCAGGCGTCAATCTCCTCAGAAATATTCTCCAGCTCCACTGGCCACATGATCTACTCTATACTTTCCATTACACTTTAGTAATGGGTCTACTGTGTGGGCTTCTAGTGGTTCACAAGACCAGAACTTATGGTGGAAGGTGCCGATGAGGAAACCTGATCTGAAGCCCAAACCTCATCTCTTAGACCTCTCCATACTCTCTACAGTCCCTGTGCATACATGCCCATGATTCCACTCCCATTATAGTGAAGTCCCTGGATGGTCTGCTGTTACATGCAGCATGCACCTGATTACATGTGATTTTCCATTCCAATAGACGGTCCTACCTGACCTACCTTAAGTTCACAATGAGAGGCCACGTGATATTTTTTCAGAATGTAGCTAAGGTAAAGTAAAGGTTCTTCTCCATAGTCCAGAACACCTTTCACATTCAGGTCCAGTGAAGGACTCCTTGGTATCTGGTTGCCCTACATTGTTCCCGTTTGGTGTCCTTTCCAAGAACCCACCCAGAGAGTCTGCGAGGGCTATATTCCCTGATGTGTCACATGACCAGTTGTAGGTGCTGCTTCCTCCAGCATCCAACAATTAAAACAAATGTAATTCCAGAATCAGTGCTTTGTGTAGAGGTGGAGGTATCTCAGTGGTACCATGCCATTTCTCACACTATCTCTATTCTTCCTGGCTAGCATCACAGCCAACCCTGTAGTGTCTGTCCCTGCAGGTGTTGGTCGGCAACTCCATTTCATTTTCCCAGCGGTGCTTAACTGGGTTCATGGGCCAGAGCTTGGTAACTGTTGCCCCATTTCAACCCAGGTGTTAGCATCTATCCTGAGAGATCTGATCACAAGAGGACAGAACTACGAAGGAGTTCTTCTTACGATGTTTGTTGATGCTACAGATAAATCAACATCGGTTCTGAGAACTGTAGAAATGTAGAACTACAAAGGGTCAGAGGTCAGAGGGCGTAGGTTGAGGAGGAAGTCACTAATCCATCCTGAGTACAGATTATATTCAAGCATGGTCAGAAATGTGTCCCCAAACTACTGATACATTTGCTTTTTATGTCCTAAAACACAGACTGTACACAGATGCATTGGGTGCATTCAGATCTGCGCTTAGTGCCGTCCACTTGTAATCACATCACTCAAGATGGCTGTCAATTCCATGTGGGAACAGCATTGACTGTTCACTGATGAGGGTTTGGCACCACAAGGACGCCCTGGTCTCCCGGTTCTCAGGAAGATAGCGTCAGTGTTGGTGCACCAGTCTCGCTCTGACCAATCTCCTAAAACCAATTTGCCTTGGGAGACCAAATCAAGGACTACTGCCCCCAACATCACATCTCCTGCGGTCACAAGGACACACAAACTCCACCACCACATTTACACTGCAGTTCTCTAAGGGGGGACTATCTAAGTGTGTTAGCCCCTATTGTGCGATTCATCATGTCAAAGACTACAAAGACAGTGTGCTCATGGAGGGAGATCGGAGAAGACGTTGGACTCGGTGGGTCAGCGGGAGACTTTGATGGCCGACATTTCAAACACTTCCCATGACACATTCCTCGCTCCGAGCTTACTGAACAACTCCAGGAGTGAATATTATCCTGCACATGTGGACAGTAGATGGGCACGCAGTCCCGGTTAGACTCCATTGGGTGTCCACATACATGAGCATGTTCTCATGGGTTCATGTGGTTGTTGCAGCATATGGTTTGCATATAGAGTACATGGTTAGAAATGTATGGGTTACACACACACACACACACACACACACACACACACACATGGTCCAGGTAACAAACACAACATCACATTCCAGTCACTTTTTAAAAAAATAGCTCTATATTGTATTGGTGAGCGATTAATCTAGTATATGTCTTATCTTTTTCATTTTAGTAACATTATAATCCTGTGACACTTGCTACTTATTCTCTGTCTTCTACCAGCCCTTAACAATATAATCAAATAATAAAAAGTCTAAAAAAAAGAACAGTCTTTTCTTTTAGAATACATATTGAGAATGAAATTGTATTTATTATGTTATATTAGTGAAAAAAATAAAATAAATCATAATTTTAACAGTAGATACGAAATTTCCCTGCAAATAAACAGCAAATGTATTAGCATTTATTATAACAATAATATTAGCTCCTAAATAGCTGCAGGGAATTGGATGATAGCCCTGGTATAAGTGACTGCTGACACACTTGGAATATGAAAGCACATATTCATGTTTTATCTCTGTGTTTCCAGTTATTATCAGTTTTTTCATGACTTGACATGACTTATTTTGCTTCTCTCCTCTGCTTCCACGTCTGCGTCACGTCTCGTCCTCTCTTTATTGACCTCCTCCTTTTAAATGTTGGTTTCTCTTTGTTCATTTTGCCTCCGCTGATGCAGAGTCGGCGCTTCGCTTTCTGCCTGTTCTCGTTAATTTTGACCGTCTTTTCCTGTTCTACTTCCACGGCATTTCTGCTTATTGATTTATTTATTGATTGATTTATTATTGGTGTATGATGATTACGTTTACCTTTCTATTGCTGTCATCATACCTGGCACACTCCTCACACCTCATCAGGAATTAGAACAAAAACTGTCTGAAGTGTGTGTGTGTGTGTGTGTGTGTGTGTGTGAGAGAGAGTACAGGCAGAAAACCATTTCTCACACCCGCTTGCTTTTATTCTCTTATCACTGATGAGCATATGGTTTCCCATGAAACACACACACACACACACACACACACACACACCTCTGGATAAGTATTATGTCACCCAGAAGGAATAAATCACCTCTTCTAAAGTGAATTATTAATCATGGACTAAAAGAGACTAAAGCAGCGAGCAGAGAGGAATGTTCCGAAGAGTTTCTTTTAAAAACTCTTTTAATCAGATTTGATTTATTAATAATAATAATAATAATAATAATAATAATAATAATAATAATAGTTTACTCTGTAACACAAATAGCGCAATAACGCAAAAGGGAACTGGATTTTTGTAAAATAAATTAATCATTGGCATTACAATATTGAATACATATTTGCAAAAAGTGTTCATGAATGTTATTTCACTCTCTGAGCGAAGGAAATAGATTTATGATTTTATTTTTGAACCTTTCAACCCTGTGACATCATCTGAAAGCATTTTAAATGATTGCTTTACGCACAAAAACAGAGGTGGTACATGTTTTACATGATTATGTTTATGTGCGTATGCATTTTACATAATATATGTTCTGAGCAAACTTTAGATTGTTCATTCACTGATGAATGGGAGAGAAATAAATAAAGTGAAGAATAAAAGTATCCTTCAGACATTTCTTACTCAGAACATTTAAAACACACATCACTACAACATTATTTGTGTGATGTGTGAATGCATTAATTTCTGAATGTCTATATATATATACCAGATATTCATGTTTGCATATGTGCATTTATTTATTAATCTAGGCTGCAAAACACATACATTTACAAACATCATGTTTTTAAACATTTATATTGCAATATCTATATTAAATGTAAACCATAAAAAGCATTAAATGTTACCTTTGAAGTTTAATGGTCGCTATAACATTTTCTGACATGGATAAAATTGTGTTTTTTATTCACTAAATGCTGGTATTGGTTTGAAATTAAATGATAAATCTGTACTAATTTAATGTGTAATACTGCATATTTGGAAACACTTAATTGTTTTTTATTAAGCTGAATTATTATCATCACAGAAAATAAAGCCATATTTGTAAATAGAGTAATATTTATAAGGTAATATTTGTATCACTGCTGGCCTAATGAAGCTTTAACAGGAAACCACCTCATTTATAAATAACAAAAAACATTTTATTAATGTGTGTGTATGTGCGCGTGTGCATTAGCGAGCATTTATACACAGTCTTAATGTTTCATTAGACGTGTTATTGAAAGCAACATTCATGCTCACATATGCATGGATGTGTGTGTGTGTGTGTGTGTGTATGTCTAAGTTTCCATGACTACCTCAGCTCCATATATTTCCCTACCAAAGCAGCAGGGAGCCTGAGGCTGTCATCCATCTCTCTCTGCAGTCACTCAGCCTGTGTGTTTATACGTGTGTGTGTGTGTGTGCGTGCACTGCAGAGGGATGATGGCGTAGCAATCGGAGAGTGGTTCATCAGGAGGTCAGACGCACACAGACGCACACAGACACACACAGGCATGTACACGTGTATACGTACAGTACATACGATAAAACATACAGTATGCGTGGATGTGACGACACACGCGCGGCAGCGTGAAGGTGATGTGTATTTAATGGGATCCAGTTCCTTTTAATCTGCTGCACAGATGGAAGAAACAGAAGGTGTGTGTGTGTGTGTGTGTGTGTGTGTGCAACAAAGAAAGACAGGAATGAAAAATAAAGACAGATACGAAAAAAAAGAAAAGGTGAATCAGGAAAATTTCAGAGTCAAGCTAAATGACGGCAGCCTCGAAAAGAATGACGAGTGGATGAATATATGATAGAGAATATACGTCCGTAGCAGCTGCTTGTTGCCTGCAGGGAGTGAGGTGAACTTTTCAACTCCCTCACTCACTTTCTCTCTTCTTCCATTTGAGATGTTTTAGTGCCGACAGCATTACCCACAGATTTAAGACTGGAGTCTCCACCATCTTTACTCGTCATTGGAGTGAGAAGATTATCATTTCTAGCCCGCTATCATGTAAATGATGGCCTTATGTGTTTATGTCCTGTGTCATTATAAAAGCAGTCCATCAAAGTGTAACGCATCTACACTTCTGCAAACCAGAGGACACACGGTGGTATAGTGGCGAGCACTGTTGATGCACAGCTACACTCTAAGAAATGATTCATGGGGTTAGTTAGTATAGCTCAAAATCAAGAGCTTTTTCTGTATAAGATATAATCTGTATAATCTGTACAATTCTGTTTGTTATGTGTATACATTATAATGAGTTCATAACTTAATTAAATAAGTTGGTCTAAATAAAAATAAATAAAATAGTTTTAACTCAATAAAACGTGAATTTTCAACAAATATTTCTGCATTAACTTAACATAGAGGTGTATTGAGTTAGCACAACTTTAAAATCCGTGTCCAAGTTTGTTAAAAAGCTGAGTACAAGGCTGACCTGCCCGGACATGTTTGGCACGAACAGACCATGCCTGTTGGAAGCATAAAGTTCGAAGACACGACTGAGTTGGAGAAACGCGGTTTGCAAACTTTACGGCTTGGTGAGTACAACTTTGACTTGTTTTATTCACAACAGCTAATAAGACAGACAGTTCAAGAAATCGTTTTACACAACACAAGATGCTTTGTATTAGTCAGCAGTGGTAATGTGTAAGCTAGCAGTAATGCTAATAATTCAGTCTGACATTAGTGTTTGTTAGGTTTTGTTTTATGGTGGCAGGTTTTAATTGGCACTGGTTTTCAGTAGTTTAACTTTGTTTCTTTAAAAATTATTTAAAATGTGTTGTAGTGTTGAAGGTTTGAGCAGCAATAGCTTCATGGCTCGGCGTTTGTAGGTGACTGAGCACACATTCGGTTTGTTAGTCAGCCATTGGAGCAGCAAGTGCAGTCTAAAAAACCCTGTTGACAAAGCGAATATTGTTGAGACGCCACAGCAGTGGTCATACCATTATTAAGCTAGTTGTTATAACAGCACAAGTGTGCAATTGCCCACTGCCCATTTCTTTGCAGTAGTTTGCGTACATTTTCTCTTGTGTTTCATCTTGAATAGTCAAAAACAGTTAAATAAAATTTACTGTACTTAAGTTGCACAAGTTGTAGGCACCACAGCCTTCTGAATGAGTTGATGAACAGTCTCTACCATATCACTGGTAATTATCAATGTCAATATTCCCCTCTGATACATAATGTTAATGTTAAACTAAAATGATGTCTTTTCTCTTACAGATACCCCGATGTCTCATCCAGCCAAAGATTCAGCACTTACAGAACATCCTCCAACAGGTGTGAATAAATGATTTAATGTTACTTCCAAATAGATTTTTTAACATGATTGTACAAGTGACCAGAAATGCAATTTAACATAAATTGTAAGATTGTTTATTGTCTTCTAGATGTTTACAAGTCTAATTCATAAAAGAGAATATAATTTCAGATCATTATTTATGGCTTTGCCTAAGGAAAAAATATAACTTAAAACTAAATTACAGGTGAGATGGTATACTTTAGGCCTCATAAACTTCATTTTTATGCAATTATCAAAAACACATCTTCCTGTTCAACATTCTTTTTTCTTATTCACAGGACCATTCTGTGGAGGCAAGGAGGGAGGTTGCCATCCATGGCTCAATGGTGTACCTTAGGGAAAAGGAGGACGACCTCTTAAAAGAGGAGGTAAATCAGTATACCTGCAGCCTGTGCAAAGATCGTCCTGGAGGGAACAGAGGTCCTAACGGATGTGGACGTTCCCAGAGCCTGTGCCTTGCACATAAGTTTGGGGCTGATAAGTTTCCTGATTTATTTTATAAAGGCTACATTTTTGTTTACTATTAAAATGTATATACACTCAGTCCTGTTACTGTAAGCATGATGCTGACTGGTGTTTAAATAAACAGTTAGACCACAAAACTGGAATTTCAATGTGTGATTTATTCTGACTTAGATAAATAAGTTATTGTACTAAAAAAAATTAAGGTAACAATTTGCATGGACATTTCTGAGTAGAATGAAAGAAAAGGAAATAAGTTAGAATAACTAAAAGGAGTAATTTTAACACAATTAAAATTAAGTTGGTTCAAGTTAAATAAGCTTGTAGAGGAAGAGGCAAATCATGTTGCTTGTACTAAAGTAATTGAGTTGGCCTAACGAGAGAAGTTTTGTGGCATATACTCAATACTAGCTAAGTTGAAATAACTCAAAAATATCCATGCAAATTGTTACATCAATTTTTTACGTTGAGCCAGCACATCATTTGTTAGAGTGTAGAAGGTCCGCATTAGTGACCTGGTCTCCCCATGTTCTCCCCGTAAGCATGTGGCTTTTCTCTGGGCGATCTGGCTTCCTGCCACAGTCCAAAAACATTGTGCAGAAACAGCACCTGGTTAGGACCAGGACAAGATTTCCCCATTCGGCCATTTGATTTCATCCTGCAAACACGTCTGGCAAGGACGCCGTTTTGGCGAACTACCCAATCTCAGGAAAAAGGGAATGAATGAGGACAGGGGAGCAACATCTAGCAGCTATTACATCCAACATGGCGGCAAACGAAGAGCAGCTGTCTTTGGCTGCTGCTTCCATTTTAAGTGACTTAATGCCAGAAAGACGTTACATTAGTACAGTTGACTCTGCATGCTCTCCAGATCATCGCTCTGATCCAAAGGCATTTGGACCTATGTCCCCTTGGAAGTGGCAGACTCGTACTCAATCTCAAATGAGCCTAACGTGCTCTTGGACTTGTCTTGAAATGTGTTCTGTTCTAGGGTTGAAATTTAAAGGACTTCACTGTTATTCCTAACCCTCCTACTCCACGTAGAAATGTAACGTTTCTATGTCCTACTACGGCCTTATTCAGACCTCGTACAAACATCCATCCTCAGTGATTAGATCGCATGTGTACAGAGTTAAGTCCGACTGACTGGGTCAACATTAGGTTTATAATGAGCTTGACTGTTCACCATGTTCACACCTGTATTGAAGGTGTAACTAAACCCCTGAACCAGGTGTGTAAACCAGTGTATATGTGATGTTATTTGCTGATCCATACATGTTGTGATCGCTCCAGTCAGATTTCACCACCAGGCCACGCCCCCTGCACTGCTCCTGACTCTCCATCCCTTACTCAGCTCTCAGCCCACTTGGCATTGTTCAAAATCAGGCACTGGGAAGAGCTGGACTCAGAACAGGGGGTTCACTGATGCATCACTCAGGAAGGATGTTGAAACCAGACCTGAATGAGCTTTATATGACGCTTCAAACAAGTTGATATGAAACATATAAAATAACTTGCAAAAACATAATATTCAAAGGATTATGTGAAGAGTCAGCTGAGCTGGTGGATGAACACTGAAGACCCAAAGTCACGTCCTGTTTGTCATTGATTAACTTTTTGTAGCTGGACACTAAAGACACACACTAAAGACACAGGTGTGTGTGACTCTAAAGCAATGCAGCGCTCTTTAACTGTAACTAATGACAACAACAATAAGGCTGAGCTAAAGAGCCGCAGAGCTGGGATTATTTGTGTCACCGCCAGCAATAAAAAGGATAAATAAATAAAGTAAAATGCTTTTAAATGAGCACAGAGCAAATTTAATTCTACACTAAAAACCTATTCCAGCTAATATGTGAAAGTGGTGTAATCTAATAACTGGATGACAATAAGCGCAGGAATAAGAGCTTGTTTGGATGTCAGCATCTCATGATTTCTTTACACACACACACACAAACACGGCAAGTTAACTCATTCGTTATCTATTGTCTAAAGATGTTGCCAAATTCATAACTCTACCATTGTTTTACACTAATTACACCAACACATCACCATGAGCATCTGTGAGAGTGTGCGTGGGTCTCTGGTGTGACTGTGAGCACAGTCAGTGGAAGGATGGAACGATGACTGAGGGAACGTCATCGCTGGAGATGGAGACTGAGGATGAAGAAAAGCCTGTTTAAATGAAATAAAAACACAAATGTACACTCACAGGCAATGCTCAGCTTCACAATTCTCCTCTCTCTATTTGATTATTAGTCAGTTATTTTGATTCCATTCAGAGGCTTTTTGGTCTCCTGTCATTTATAACAAAAACTGAGAGCGTGCACACTCACTTCAGTACGAGACAATCAACGACAGCTCAAAAGATATATACAGCATTGGGCAGTAAGCACGTAATGCTATTGACTGACATTATTCACAAACTTAGCAACAAGCTAAAGTCATCAGGTGGTAGGTTTATAAACAGGTGAGGTGCAAGAATTTGTCAGGTTTGAATTCACTAACGTCTGATTATCTATACTAGTAATAATAGTAATAGTAATAATTAACCCACAAACTACCTCAACGTCCTGCTGTACTACTCTACTTATTATACTACTATAATAACCCACACGGGCATTGACAAGTTTAGCCTCTATATACATGTAAAATGCAAATAAGGCAGAGTTGTTTGGGGGTTGTTTTTTTTTTTTTTAACGCAGCATCTGTTGTTACTAAGCAACCAACGATGAGTAGGAAGTTGTTGCATCCTCAGTGCATTCAACTAAGATACAGTGTGTTACCGGCACATCAGTGTGTAAAGAGTGAACAACGGACGTGCAGTTTCTGGGTAGATCTTATCCTGTGTAGGCAAATAAAATGCAGATCCTTATCAGCTTCATCTGGGTGATGGAGGTTCAACAGTTTAATCTACTTTTTTTGTCCCTGATGATCTAAAGATGTCACACTATAATGTTACATGATCAGTTGTATTAATACAGACGCATCATGAACTACTGTCCCGCTGGACCCAGATGCATAAGGACCACCGTATTTGTGGGTGGAGACCAATGTATCATTGCATGTAAGTGCTGGTAAGTGCTCATCACTTTCAGGTGCCTGTAACTCTGCTGGGGATGATAAAATAAGATAACATACTGTAAATAAACAGCTATGTTAAATGTGTCATGTCATCAGCTGTGGAGGCACTGGCACGTGGTGAAACATCAGGTAGAGTTGGTTCAACAGTGTTCTTGAATATAACATTTCACCATCAGACAGGCAGCCTGTGCAGGGTGATTGGCTCCAGCGGCCCCGTGACCCTCATGTGGGGGATAAAGCAGGAGACAGTGAATGAATATGAATGAATGAATCTCTGCACAACAGGGTACTGGAGGTCTCTAACCTCTCTGTTGCTAGGTTCATGTGTGCTGTTATTTGTATTTGTTTGTCCTGTGCGTGTGCTAGCATGGTTTTGCATGCTTGAGCTAACGTCAATACAGTCTCCTTCATGTGAATCAAAGCACGTCTTTGTACCTGTCACATGGGATCAGTTGCATACAAACGTTTACTGTGTAATGATTCTGTGGGTAACACTGGATTAGTGATATGCAGTCAAACAGGGGCCTAGTTCTCGTCTGTGGGGGTTTCTGCAGACTAATTGGTGGATCGCTAATGGAGAGCGAACTTACAGGGAAGTTTCTGTTGGTCGTCTGTTGCACAAGCCTGAAGGATTATAGGCCATGAGACGGATTCTGGATTGTCGTATTCATTCATTCTCGCTCAGTCCCCCTTGAAGAACTTTACCAGTGCCACCTGGTCCGACCTGGCTCATCTGGAACCGTCCATAGGACTGTAGGGGTATTGTAGCATCCCGTTAATCTCTGTCAGTTGTGTTTCCTGTATTATTTGAAAGTATCCGCATGTCTAGTCCTTCTCTGCCCTTGTCCGCCGCTCCCTTGATCCTCCACACGTGCTTCCAATAACTCAGCTGCTGCTGGTTTGCTAACATCAAACCTCGTTTTCCCTGTTCAGTAACGTCTGTCTCACGCTCACATGCTCATCACTTCCCATCGTTTCCCTCGTGCCAGACTCAATGGCTTTTGACTGAGTTTTTGTCTTTGCTTGTTTGGATGTTTGCCGACTCCCTGCCTGGATTTCTCAGCTTGAATTGGACTGTTTACCTGTACAGGGCTGGTTTTCAGCTAAGAGACGGTGCCTTTTTGAACTCTGTTGGGTCTCTGCATCTAATTCTCTTATCTGTGCAGAAATGCTACAGACAAAGACCAGAATACTTTGTAAGATCTGGGATACGGTTTTTACTTTGGAGCTTGTCACATTTACACAAAACTATTACCACCATAAACATCAATTAGTCCTAAGGAGGTGGTGAGGAATGTCCCGCCGACACACACACACACACACACACACACACAGGACAGGACAGGACAGCTAATTGGACTGAATGGATGGTCACTTCGCACAAACGCATGCACTCTTGTCCCCTAAACATTTTTACACAGCAAAACTGCATTCCAAACTTTTTTGGACCTAAATCACAGTAGTATCTACCTGTCCACAAACATGCATGACATTATAATAGTGTTTAAAATGTTTCTGGTTCTTTTAGTGATGATTATCTTTTGATTGATTATGAATGTAGTTTAAGGTTAAAGCACAAAAAGCAGCTAGTCAGAGTAATGAAAAGATGATGATTTTTTCCCCTTAGAATGAACACAATCTGCAGCAGGTTAAACACACAGACAGTGTCACTTTGTCAAGATGTTAAAAACACATTTAATCTTCTCATTGTTGCATTAAAACACTTGATCTTGAGCTAGGGGGCTTCCGGTTTGGCGATGTAGGTGAGAGACGTAGGGTGAAGGGGCTCCCGGTCAACTTTCTCAATAACTCTAATAATCAAAGTTTCACACACGTATAGAAAGTACAGTTGTTGACTACCCACGATGGCAAAATGGACAGTGATAACCCTAAATCACAGAGACACTCGACTTCAACCAGACGAACAAATAGCATAGCTAGCAACAATGGCGGCTGCGTCTACTGACACGGAAAAACCTGGCGCCAGTAAGCACGGAGATCCTGTCTCTATGTCTCAAGTGATTACGGAACTGTCTAAGCAACGGACCAACTTCAAGGAAGATGTGGCCACATTAATCCAAGAGACAATTCAGCCTCTACAAGCCTCAGTGGATGGGCTGCCCGCTGAAGTTAGCTCTTTTCAGGGCCGACTCGTCGCAGCAGAAAGCCTGACAGGTGATAGTTACGGGAATGTAACTATCGCCTTGAAAACCTTGAAAATAGATCTCGCAGAGCTAACCTCCGCATTTTGAATTTGCCTGAAGGAAGTGAAGACGGCCACGACCCTGCTATCTTTATTTCAGAGCTGTTGAAAGATGTTATGGGGGATAACATATTCCCACCCCCCCCCCAGAGCTGGACCGTGCACACCTCACAGCTGGGATGGTCCAGGCTGCACGAAGTAAAGTATAAGGGGGCTACTTTGAGAATATACCCTGACCTTAGCACCACTCTCGCCAAGAAGAGATCTGCATTTAACGGCGCTTAACAGGTTCTTTATCAGAAAGGAGTACAGTTCCGTCTGCTCTTTCCAGCCCGACTCAGAGTCACTTTTGATGGAGAAACCCACCTTTTTGAGACACCAGAAGAGGCCCAAGCGTTCTATGATCGCTGTGTTGCAAAGTACTCTGGGCCTCCGATCACATTAATATGAGGTTAATTGTGATGCTTCCCTGAATAACGGTGTATTTGCATACATATGCCACTGTTTATAAACACTGTTACTGGTTTATGTCATATATTGATTAGACATGTAATTTCTGCATATAAGTTGATTGGGTGCCCCGCCCCAAGTTAGTGGATGGGAGGATGGTCTACAGGAGACCTACAAGTTATGTAGGGAGCTGCAGTTCACTTCAGTTGGGGAAGCGAAGGCACAGTTTGGGGGGGTTCTAATGGGGTTCAGGTTCAGTGCTGTCATATTAAGTTATTTGATCCATTTGTGTTTTTTTTATGGCATTTGATTTTGTGGGTAAGACAACATGCTATCATATGAAGGGCATTCAGATGAGGTCACTGGGTCACAACAACCATAAAACTGAACTATGACTGACGTATCAGGTAGCAATGCTGGAATGAGTGGTTCAGCAGTCCACTTTACTAGTTGGAATGTAAAAGACATGAGAGGGCCGGTGAAACGGGCTAAAATCTTTGCCCACCTTAAAAAATTAAAAACAGAAATAGCATTTTTACAAGAAACACACTTAGTAACATCAGATCATTTAAACTTAATAAAACATGGGTAGGTCAATTTTACCATTCACAATTCAATACCAAGGCAAGAGGAACAGCGATATTAATACACAGAAATGTACAGTTTACTCTTAAGGAGTCTATATCAGACCCACAGGGCCGATTTGTCATGGTGACTGGCTCCCTCTTTAATATTCCAGTTACACTTGCTTGTATATATGCTCCTAATTGGGATGATGCCAGTTTTGTATCTATAGGCTGATTTCTGCTTTACCCAACATGAACTCTCACATTTTGATCTTTGGCAGTGACATAAACTGTGTTATGGATCCGACCTTAGACCGATCTAACCCCAAATCTGTGTCTCCATCCAAGATGGCTCATGCCCTTTCTACATTTATGATTGAGGCAGGTTGTATAGACCCTTGGCGTTTTCTTTTTCCACATAATAAAGAGTTCTCATTTTTTTCACATGAACATCAATCACATTCAAGAATCGATTATTTTTTTAGAGATAAAACCCTGCTTCCCTTCGTTAAGAAGAGTGAATATAAGAGTGAATATTGTGGAGTCAGACCACTCGCCACTATTGCTGGATGTAAGCTTCCCCCTTAATCAAGCTCAGCGCCCCAAGTGGAGGTTGGACTCAACATTGCTGGCAGATAAAACATTTTGTGAAATAATATCAACTGCTATAGATAATTTCTTACAGGCAAATAAATCAGACTCAGTATTACCGTCTATCTTGTGGGAGACACTGAAAGCGGTAATTAGGGGCGAAATAATATCTTACACAGCAACACGCAATAAAGCCAGGAAATTGAAGCAGGTACAACTCATAAATTCAATGCTTGATTTAGACCGTAGATATTCCAAATCACCCTCCCCTGAACTGTATAAAGAAAGGCTAGACCTACAAATGCAATATAACCTGATATCAACACAGGAAACGGAAAAATATCTGCTCAGGTCTCGAGGTTTTATGTATGAGCATGGTGAAAAGGCAGGCTGTCTTTTGGCCCACCAACTTAAATGTAGATCAGCAGCTCAGCTCATACCACAGATCCAGAAGTCTTCTGGTGAGCTAACAGTTGACCCTGTTGAAATAAGTGATATTTTTGGGACGTTCTATTCAAACTTGTACACATCTGAATTTCCAGAAGACGACTCAGATAAGCTTAATTTTTTGGATAATTTAGATGCCCCCTCTACAAACCCTGACAAGAGGACAGATTTACACTCAATTGAGTTATCAGCTCTATTTCAGCAATGCCCCCGGACCAGACGGCTACCCAGTAGAATTTTACAAAAGAATTTCATCCAAATTAGCCCCTCCGTTACTTGAAATGTTTAATCATTCACTGGATCAGGAAGCCTTGCCACTAACCCTCACAGAAGCTAATATTACACTCTTGTTAAAACCTGGCAAAAGTGCGGTTGATTGTGGCTCCTATAGGCCCATATCACTTCTGAATGAAGATGTTAAGATACTAGCTAAGCTTCTTGCTATTAGGCTGGATACTGTTATGACGGACATAATATCGTCAGATCAGACAGGCTTTATTAGGGGGCGCCATTCTTTTTCTAACATACGCAAGCTCCTCAGTGTCGTTCATTCTCCCACATCCCAGGAGGTTCCCGAGGTGGTGGTCTCCCTGGATGCGGAGAAAGCATTTGATCGGGTTGAGTGGCCCTATGTATTTGCAGTTTTGGGAAGATTTGGATTTGGGCCCAAACTTATATCCTGGATACGGCTGTTATATGCATCACCTAAAGCATGTGTAATTACTAATACATTATGTTCCAAGTCTCTCTCACTGTCTAGGGGTACCCGACAAGGCTGTCCCCTTAGTCCCCTTCTCTTTACTTTAGCAATCGAACCTCTCTCCATTATGCGGAAAACCTCACATTACTTTAAGTGTCCTTATATGCGGACGACTTATTGCTTTACATTAGGGGTTTACATTAGACCCAGTGTCATCTGCCTCTGACATTGTGAATATGCTACACAGATTTGACAGGTTTTCAGGATATAAATTAAATTTTTTAAAGAGTGAATGTTTTCCAACCAATAACTTAGCCCTCCAAATTGCAGAATCTTACTTGCCTTTTCCTTTTTCTAGATCAGGATTTAAATATTTGGGAATTAATGTTACCTGTTTGTTTTCTGGTCTGTATGACAAAAATTTCACTCCCCTAATAAATAATCTTAAATGCGACCTTCAGAAGTGGAGTGTTCTGAACCTATCCCTAGTGGGCAAAATAGCATGTATTAAAATGAACATATTGCCGAGGTTTTTGTATCTCTTCCAGAGTATTCCAATCTTCCTCCCAAAGTCATTCTTCAGACTTAGTGATAAACTGTTGTCTTCATTCTTGTGGGGTAACACACATCCTAGAATTCCTAAGATATTCCTTCAGAGGCATAAAACAGAGGGAGGTATGGCCCTGCCCAATTTTGATGTATTATTATTGGGCAGCAAACCTACAAAAAAATTGTTTATTGGATTCAAAGACCAGATACTGATTGGTGCCAACCAGAAACAAATGCGTGTATATCATCATCACTCCCTGCATTAGTAACCTCGAAGCACGCCCTCTCTCCGAAACAATACTCCTCATGCCCTATGGTAATTTCTACCTTAAAAATGTGGTCACAATTTAGACAAAATTTCAATCTGACGGACTTCTCTCTTTATAGTCCCATCTGCAATAACCATGTCTTTCTCCCAGCCAAACTAGATCCTGTCTTTGTTGAGTGGCAGAGGGCAGGCTTAAGGAAATTCAGTGATCTCTACATACAGTAGATGGAACTCTTGCTACATTTGATGCTCTTTCCTCCAAATTTAACTTACAGTGCTCTAACCTGTACCGCTATTTTCAGATTTGCCAGTTTGTTCGTACCATAAGCCCATGCTTTCCTAATTTACCTCCAAAAGAACCAATAGATGTCATCCTGCAAACTCCCATACACCATAGAGGTCTCATTTCAAAAATCTATAATAGTATCACGTCACTCAATAAAGTATCACTCGATAAGATCAGAGCAGATTGGGTGGAAGAACTCAGAATAAATATCTCTGATGCCTGGGATGGTGTATTATATAGAGTAAATGGGTCCACCTCATGTGCCCGCCTTGGCTTGATTCAATTCAAGGTTCTCCATCGAATCCATTATAGTAGATTCAGACTCTCTAAGATATATTCTAATGTGAATGAAACATGTGAACGTTGTCATGCCGCTAAGGCCGACCTGGCCCACATGTTTGGGTCCTGCAATAAACTATATGATTTTTGGACTACGATATTTCAAACTTTATCTGAAGCTTTTAGCAGAGATATCCAACCCAGTGCTGAAATGGCTATATTTGGAGTTCCATGGGAGGGTATATTAATGACAAAAAACATAAAAAATGTGCTTGCTGGCCTGGAGAAGAATCCTGTTGGAGTGGAAATCAGCACATCCACCTTAGGCCTCCTCCTGGATGGAAGACCTGATCCTATTCCTTAGGCTAGAAAAGATAAAGTATTGCATTAAAGGGTCGACCCAAAAATTCCATGATACATGGGCCCCTCTACTATTTTATTTTGAGAAACTTGATGTCCTTCCATAGACTGAAAATTAAGCAGAAATAAATCCTGTTGTTTTTGTGCATGTACCTCCTTGAAGACTCAAGTACCTCAGGAAACCTGTGTAGGGATAACACAGAAGGCACATAGCCTACATTTACTATCTTGATTATCCACTTTTTCTTTTATTAGTTAATCATTATTTTGTTATATGTATGTATGTATGTATATATGTATATATATATATATATATATTTTTCTTTTTTTTTTCTTTCAATCATCTTTGTTTTTTTATTTTAATTTTGTACAATTTCATGATTGTAACTTTTTCAGTGTAATATTGGAGGTGTGCTTTTCGAGTTTATTCTCATTGTTTATACTATTATTTATTTTTTTATTTATGTATTTTTTGCACTGGCAGCATGGTGGGGATGGGTGGGGGCAATACTAATTTTCTCAATTAAAGCATGTTTAAAAAAACAAAGAAACACTTGATCTTCACGCAGTCTCTAAGTCAGTGTTTCCCAGCCCTGGTGCTCAGGTCACACTGCCCTGCCCTGCTCCAACACACCTGATTCACATGAGCGGGTCGTTATCAGGCTTCTGCAGAGCATCTGAATCAGGTGTGTAACCAGCGTGCAGTTTTTATTGTGTGTGAATACAAGCTCTTGTGAGACAGGAGTGACATACACACACACACACACACATGCAGAAATGAAATTATATCACGGCACATCATGCATTTTTACAGTTTTTACCACGGTGCATGTAGTGTGAGTGCAGAAGAAGAAATGTTACATCTTTACTTTCCATAATTTAGACATGAAACTAACTTTTTTTTATTGTCATACAGTTTGTATTTTCATTATTTTGTCTTTATCGTGTGTGTGTGTGTGTGTGAGAGGGAGAGAGTGTGTGAGGCAGTGCACCTCCTAGCTTGTAAGGGGAATGGAAGATAACACTGTGACTGTTTTAGTTCATGTAACGCCCAAAACACTATGGTTAATTAAGAGACCAAATGCAACACCTTTGCACGCTGCACCTTTCTTTACACTGGGTTTATGCACATTTTAAATATGGAGTTGGGTATTGTACAGATTGAAATGCTGCAAGTCCCCTCTTTGTTAGATAGTATGGAGCAACATTCACACTCCTATAGTACAGAAAAAGACATATACAGCCCTATCTTACACCACCAACAATCTAACAACCCATTAAGTTTTAAAATGTAACTGAGAATTATTTAAATTTTTATAAATCCCAGATAAAAGTCAATGTTGCTGCTAATACTGCAGTACTTGAGATTAGTGCATGCAGCCAAGTTACTTACTTATTTGAAAATAAAGATTGTTTATTCTTATAATTCCAGTGGCCATGATTTATTTGTATCACAGAGAAAGGTTTAAATGTTGATAACATTAAAGTTAAATGATCATTTCAAAGACAAATAATCAAAGACAGACACTCATGAGGTGAGAATGGCTGCAGACAGTTTCACTGTAGTAGTGGGAGGTCCTCTGTTTGATAGGTAGACAAAGTAATAATATGGTTAAAGACCTTTAAAGTACATTTTCTATGCTGTTGTTTTTGTTTAAAAATGACCAGAAACCCAAGTCCCCTGTTAGTTAGTAAAGAATGACAGTCCCCTGTTAGCCCGGTAAACGTGTATGTGTGTGTGTGTGTGTGTGTGTGTGTGTGGAGCAGTCGTGACGAGAGAGTGCGAGCAATTCATAAACCGACATGAGCCATAAATATTAGACAATGCTGAACCAAACTCAATTATCAAGCTAACATGAAAACACACCGAGTGTGTTTGTTGTTGTGAGTCTTCATTATATACAAGACTGTTGGAGGATTAAACATGTTCCATGATGGACTTACATGAAACTGGTTTTATATTCCACGGCTAGAACATTACCATAGAGGATGCTGTACCGTGGAATAAGAACATAATTACAGCGAGGGGTGGGGGGGAATCACACACACACACACACACACGCACAGTAGCCTGTAAATTATAGAGCTCAATATGCACAGATGGAATGTGTGTGTGTGTGTGTGTGTGTGTGTGTGCACGTGCCACTGATTTACAACCTCTGACACGTCAGAAGAGAAGAAAATTGAAGTGAAAGACCAGAAACCCTTAGACACGTGTGCTCACACACACACACACACACACACACACATGCAGCAGCTGTTGCTCTAATTAGCTCTGCCATGCTGAACACACTAATCACCATTACGTCGCTCTGTCTGCTAATTCACAGATCAATTTAATTTTATGGATTCTTTATTGGATTTATAATTCACAGAATATCCCGCCTCTCTGCGCTGATTGACAGATTTAACCACCTGTTAGTTGTTTGTGAATTTCCACAGAGTTAATTATGTATTTGTTAGTTATGGTTGGCTGGTTATCTGTGAGGGAGGAACTGATGCCATTTCATTAAGTTTCACATTTTGCATGGAACTGGAAAAAAATGAAGTTTTAATTTGAAAGTTTCTCACAGCAGATTTAATAATAAATAAAACGATCAATTAGTGAGAACATTTACCCGCACCTATAAACGGACATTTAATATCAACTTCAACTAGATAAGAGTTATGGCAACAAGCTAGTAAGTTGCAGTCACAGCAGAATTGTTGTTTTTTTATTGATTTTGTGGCTGATGACATCACATATGCTCTTCTAAAACAAAAACAAAACATGATGAACATTCAACCAAAACTACACATACTGTAAGGGATTGGGGCCATGAGTTTAAATAAATAATGATCCAGATTTTATTCTTCAATAATTTCTTGACCTGCATGAAGAAAAAGAATCTTGTTTTTTTCAATGTCTATTTTTTATTTTGTCCTCATCTGTGGCCTGAATACGGTCAACATTATTTCAAGTGTAGTTAAAGTTACCCACGAGTGCTGATACACGAGAAAAACTCCCAGTACTTCAAATGTGAAGGAGCCAGAACTCTGTACCAGTGTGTACCGGTCCACTTCAACAACTGCTAACAACTGTTACGTAAACTTTGATGGCCATTCATACGGTAGGCACGACCTACTGTCATCAGTGCATGCAGTCTGTTATTAGGTGTCATCAGTCAGTCAGTCATCGTGACTAGAGATGTTCCGCTGCCATTTTTTCCCTCCCGATACCGATTCCGATACTTGTGCTATGGGTGTTGGCCGATACAGAGTAACGATACCGATGCCAGTGTGTTATAAAAATAATATATCATACTACACCTGCATGACTGTGATACGATTATCATTGGTGGTAAGGTTTGGCAGCTAACAACGCTAACGGAGCTAACTGCTAAATACTGCCAAACCGCCAACATGATGAGCTAACGTTAGCGCCTTGTCTACAGGTGTCGGGTGATCAGTTCTTCTTCACACCTCTAAAACAGCACAGCGCAACTGATCAAGAGCGGCGAAGAAGAACCGTGTCAGAGCTAACCGAGCTCTAATAAATTACGTGGTATCGGATCGGTGCATGGACTCCAGTACTCACCGGTACCGATGCCAACATTTTCAGCAGTATCGGAGGCATTTCCGATACTGGTATCGGAATCGGAACAACTCTAATTGTGACCTGACGATGTAGTAATCACCAGATTAAGGTAAATGTTGACAATGGACAGAGGGACAAATACAGGGACAAATACATGCACTTAGTAGGACAGAGGAGTCTGGTGGGTTTAGTGACAGAGGAGTCTGGTGCGTTTAGTGACAGAGGAGTCTGGTGTATTCAGTGACAGAGGAGTCTGGTGTATTCAGTGACAGAGGAGTCTGGTGCGTTCAGTGACAGAGGAGTCTGGTGCGTTTAGTGACAGAGGAGTCTGGTGCGTTTAGTGACAGAGGAGTCTGGTGCGTTTAGTGACAGAGGAGTCTGGTGTGTTCAGTGACAGCACTGCTGATCGCGAGCTTCATCACAGACCCTGCCGCTGTGTTTCAGTCCAGTGACCGTGTCAGACGGAGTCTGTGCTCCGGTCATGGAGGAAGTCCTGAACAAACACAAACAACTAACAACTGCTTTATAAGTCACTCTTCACTCGTTTGTGTGTCTCGTGTGTAAAATGAAGTCACCGCAGTTTCACGCAGCTGTGACTCCGCCCATGTTGAGCAGGTCCTCCTTTTGTAGTGGAGATGCAACCTAAACCGTGCTGAGGCGAGCCAGGACCGTAGTCCGAAAGTCTTCCATCAGGAGCCAGATTTCCCACAGGTTAGGATGTAGAGGCCTGATTTAGATGAAGGTGAATGGTTATTGTGGGATTATTGATCAATAATGACAAAAATAACATGTAATGTAAGTGTATGTAAAGACTCTTTAGTTTCACCAGTGTTACATGTATGAGAAACAACAAGAACGGTAAAGACTGCAGCTGTGTTTCGTCTATGTCATCGTTAGATATCAGCGTGAGAAGAGACGAGAGAAAGAGAGAAAAAGTGTGTGGTCGTTCACTCTCAAACCTGTGCTTTGTCTGTCATTACTAAATAGACCACACACACACACACACACACACACACGCACACACTTTCAACAATATGCTGCATGACAGGAAAGTGTGTGTGAGAATGTGTAGATAACCACCAATATGACCTCTTTGAGTCTCTGACTCCACAACAACCCCGGCGACCATCGCCACGACAACTGGCAGGGTCAGCCGGACAGAGGTCATTCAGAGGTCAGCAGACTGAGCTATCTGTGCTCTCTCTCTCCCTCTCGCTCTCTCTTTTTCTCTCTTCACTAAAAGAGTAAAACATGAATGTGAAAAGCGAGGGTCTCGTTTTCCCAGAACTTACCATCTAACCCGGAGCATGCGACCCATAGCAGCGGTAGCCACGGCGGCGTTTCCAAGCCGAGTTTCGTAGCACGTTTGATCAACATATTCGGGTAAGCTAACGGCTACAAACAACCACCACACACGTCTGTTAAAGCAACTGCATTTATTTACTTAACACAGCGAACAGTGAGGTACCCTCTGGTTCAGTTACATATTCCATTTAGTTAACCATACTTTCTCTAGTTTACCAAACACAACACTACACGAGTCGACTGCCGGTCGCCCAGGTCCGTCCGCAAATTGGTCCGGGTGGAAACGCGAGCCACAGTGGGAGGGGATCCTTATTCTGTCCCAGGACAGTACACTTGGTGTGTGCTAATGGCGGGGGGGGGGGGGGGGGGGGGGGGGTTAGTTGACGTGAATACTTCCGTGTATCATTATTATTGCGGTTGTGATTTATTTAAAGAGTAGGTTTGAAGGGGGAAAATATGTATGGATATTTATAAGTATTATGAGGTGATATTGTGGTGCTAACTCTATTGTATATGGCTATTATAATGAATGTGCTTGGAGATGTGTTACCTATCCGAGTGAGTTCTCCCAATGAGTAACTGATTGGTAGGCTTATTTAAAGCTAGTGGGGAGACGGGGTGAAGGAGTGCTTTTCATATGGCTGTAGGTCCGCTTGCTGTGAGGTTGCCTTTTTTTCGTGCCTCTCCAAGGGAGTTTTTTTTTGCCTATGAAGGGCTGGTTTGATTTCTGTGATTTTCAAGTATTTTCTTTCTTCTTTTTTTTGTTATTATTTTTGTGTGCACATGCACACTTGGCAATAAACCAGCACCATTTTTTCACTTGAACCCTCAAAGCTGTGTCCTGCTTTTTGCACTTTGTTGCATTCCATCCCGTGTGTGAGTCGGGGGTGCAATACCCCCTCTTCACAATGAACGACAGAAACTTGTTTTTCGGCTTCTTCCTTCACAGTGGAACATCTGCCTCCATCTTCAACATCCTTTGTCCAATATAATCCCTTCGCTCCTCTACACGTGACCAAACCTTCTCAACTTGACTCGTTTACTTCATCTCCAAACCGCTCAACAGCGTCTATTAGCATTTAATAATGCACTATATGGACACATTGATTTGAACTCCTGACCATTACAACAACAGGACCTGTAATGACGCAGCTTTAACAGCTTCCACACTTCTCCGAAGACTTTCCTCAAGATTTTCAAGTGTTTCTCTGTGAACTTGTGTCCATTCCTTCTGTAGAGCATTTACTGTATGAGGTCGGGCACTGATGTTGGACGAGAAGGTCTGGCTCACAGTCTCTGCTCCAGTTCATCCTAAAGGTGCTCAGTGGGGTAGAGATCAGGTCTCTGTGCGGGACAGTCAAGTTCTTCCACAAAAAAATCACCGTCAAACCATTGCTTTGTGCACTGGGACACAATCATGTTGGAATAGGAAAGGGTCTTCCACAAAGTTGGACGCATAGCATTGTCCAAAATGTCTTGGTTGACCTTCATTGGCGATAAGGGGCCGAGCCCAAAGCCTGATTTGAACACTAAACAGCGGTTGCCAGGTTTTCTACAACATGGACACTGCACTCATAGCCCTTGTTACACTGTGTTCACGCACATAACCGTCATCTTTTTGAGTTTCGTAAATATTGATCTCACTCTGTATTTGGTAAATTGGTCCATGTGTCAGCAACAGGACGGGAGACGGACAATGAATGTGTTACTCCTGCGAGGGCAAATGATCACAATGAGAGGAGATGAGGTGGAAATAAATGGACTGTAAAAACATCATATACTGCATGTGTAACAGCCACTGAAAAAGTGTATGAGAGAAAGTAGGTTACCTAACCGCGGCTGAAGATCATTCTGGAAATGAATCACACAGGAAACTGTCTTCAACTTCCTCACTGCTTTCATTAGTCTCCTTTCCCCTCTGGTTAAGACATTTTTGAGAGGGGTAGAGAGGGCTTTTAGGTTCAGTAAACTAAACAATACCATTTAATGTTGAATGTAATACTGTGTATGCAGAGATGTATAGTAACAAAGTAGAACTAATTCACTACTGTACTTAAGTACTAAAATGCTGTATCTGTACTTTACAGGAGTATTTTTTTTCTTCACTGCATATTTTCGACGAGTTTGATACTTTTACTTCAATGCATTTTTGTATCGTGTGCTGCATCGTTACTCGTTATAATTAGAAAACTGTCACCAGGTTTGATGAAGCTGGCTCATCATTGCAAGGTAAAACTAGGTCTTTCAGCTACTTATACAATTACTAACAACTAATAACGAATACATCGCTGATTGTATGTTATTTTCTTGTGCTGTGTTTAAAGGCAGAATGCCATGTTTTCATAGAACATGATGTTCAGTACAGATGGCAAGGTTCCACTTTGTTGTGTCCGATAGTGATATCTCAAACTCGACTCAGTGACTCAGCTGAAACTAAAGTGAACCTGAACCCATGTGTTGAAATAGGTTAAAACGTTAAAAACGTGTACATATATGAACATACTGGCTGTACCACTGCTGTACCACTGCTATCACTGAAGGTACAGTGTTGTCAGTTTAACACATTTCCTTCATCTCTGCTGTCACACCATGGTCATTTTCAAAATGAATGCAGTACATTTCTTACATAATGCAGATTTTATTATCATTAACTAAGTAGCTCATTAGTGTGAGGGAAATGCATAACCCTTGGTCAGGCTTTAGCGTTATTAAATACTATCTATCACAAATAAGTGATATTTATTAGTGATATATATATGTTATTATTCAAGAGAGAGTTCACGTCTTCCTGATTCTAATATAATAAAGATCATTAAACAGATGAATATAGATGTCATGCATCTTGAGGACTGATCTTCAGAATGTGAGGTAACGTGAGGTAACGTGAGGTAACGTGAGGTAACGTGTGCATGTCTGTCTTCAGTGTCTGTCTTCAGCTGAACTCATCACAAACTCCAGGACCCTCTTCACCGTTCTCCAAAACCTTGATAGCGATGCTTCGCCAACAAATAGCTGGTACATGTCACGTCTACTATCTCCGATGCTGTGAGTGCCCATTGATGTTAAAGTTGCCGTCTACAACAATGTGTGGCGTGTGCAACCACAACAGCTGACCGTTTAATATTCACTTCAATCATCCTCGGGTGTTGTGCGATTCATAAAGTTGCAGCAAATAAGAATGGGATACGTAGCCGTGGTGTCCTTGTTGTTGTGCAGTGCAGGAGATGGAGGAGTTCCAAACTGACCTGCAGAGTAATGATGATGATGACGATGACGAGTGCCAGACAACACCTGCTCACTCTGGTGACGACTGCCAGACGACGAGTTTGGGAAAAACATGTCGCCACACAACAAGTGCCTCTTTTCTTTCACTGTCAGTGTCACTGCACAGATTTCTGTTCAGATTCATGTTCCTCTTTTGTAAATGAGTGCACATACTCTTTATTTTCTGATTTCTTGGAGTTCATTTCTGTTTTGCTGTATATTTATTTATTTATTTATTTATTTATGTTTCTTATTTTACAGCAACGACCAAAGAAAATCCCTCATATTGTGTAAAACTTTACCTGGCAACAACCCCTATTCTAATTCTGATTCTATTTCTTATGTTTGCAATTCAGAACTTATGAAGTGCATCATTTTCAGTGTTTTATTACTTGAAGAAAAACTGTAACACGCAACGGACACAGATTCACGAGCACTGTGCAGCATCCTCTCAAAAGATCACAAAGACATAAAGTTGACCTGTCCATGGCATCTCTCTGCAGCCCTTTCTGAGCTTTCAGTTGTCGTCTCTGGTCTTGGATTGCTCTGCGTCAGCCCTTTTCTTGGCAGCAGTTCCCCCAAAAACTCTTTAGTCTTTCGTTTGCGACCTTTGACACCTGTCGCCGGCACCTTTTCTATCACAACACTGCTGCAACTGTCTCGCGTCTCGTTGAACATGTTGCAGCGACGGCAGTTCAGTTAATCCAGTTCATTTGTTCTGGCGGTTCAGTGTGATTGGATGGTGCTGACTTTCTTCAGTTTTGTGACAGTGCATTAATGAACTGGTGTGAGCAGGTTTTTAAGCAGCAGAGTAAAACTGCTCTCCCACCTTTAAATGATTCTTTTTGTATCAGAGGTCTGTTGTGTCTTGTGTCGACTCTTTGACGTCTTTGTCTGACCTTTGTCTCCAGTGACGAGGCCTGAATGTGACCCTGATATCAACTGTTGCAAAGTGATATGAATCACTGATGTATACATGTTGTATCATGGTATCTGTTTGAAAACAACATGAACATGTGGATTGTTTTGTTATCCAGGGTCAACTGAAGCTTGATAACTCATATAAACATATATTCATAAACACTTAGATGTCACCAGTGACGTCACTTCAGTTTGGTTGCAGACGGTAAACACGAGTCTGTGCACGTGTCACACATTTAAAGTCTTTGCTTAAACTGTTATTAATCTTATTTGCGTCCGTGCTCATGGTGTAAGCGATCATTCTCCACACTGACACGCTGTTGATATTCAAAAACAGCACTTTGAATTTCAGGCTCCATGAGTTTACTCATAAATACAATCCTATTCAAACCAAGAGCTGCATGAACCAATGCTGCCTCAGCGTTAGACTTCATCTCAACAGTGTTTGCAGACTATTGTTGTAGTTGAGGGCAAACGGGCTCACACACATGAAACACCTGCAACTTGAAAACGTGTGTGTTTTAATATCTCGTTTATTTGAATGCTTTGCATGAGTCATCTGAAAATCACACCTTCCTTTATTTGGTTCATGGTTTGAGTTTGCTTGATGACATGGTCATGCTAGTTGAACCCAGTAGAATGATTTATTTCTCTGATTATAACTATTATCAGTGACTCTGATCACATTCAGCTCTACGACGTGTTTAAAACAAAAGGTACATTTTTACCGTTGTGAATACGATTCATACTCTTGCCATTAAACTCTCAAGTAACCAAACTGAATAATATGTGAACATTGTGACTTAAAGGGACACAATTTTGTTCAACCTTTCCACCTTCAAACACCGTCTCCAACATTATTTTAATACTTTCTCAACTTACCACAGAGTGGATGTCACCTCTGTCAAGACCTTGGGTCCATGTCTCAAAAATAACTTCACAGTAAATATAAATTAGGGGTTAGTTTTCATTTGTAATTTATTGAAAAAGAAAACAATATAATCATATTTGTATAAAATGCTATAACACGGGCTTCTGAACCTGGTCTGAAGACATGTTGCCCTGCTCCAACACTCCTGGTTCAGATGAACCAGGTGTGTTGGAGCAACAGCAGGGCAGTGTGACCTGAGGACCAGGGTTGGGAAACACTGTAGTTGACGAGTGGAGCCGGGAGTCGAACCCCCGTCCTTCCATTTGAGAGACAACTCGCTCTTCCACTCAGCCACCGTCCTAAACCGCTCCACACCTCCTGCAGTGATCCCCAATGGTGAGCACTGCAGCTACATGGGAGTCGTCCTCTATGCATGAATGAGACAAGGTCAAACAGAATTGACCGTTATCCAACTCCAGCTGTATAATGTGTCGCCCAGAGTGACTGTGGGGACATTATTGGTGTTATCATGATCTGCCACCACATTCTGGTTATGTGTTTATTGTTGTGGCTGAGCACGGATACGAGACATATACATATATGTATATACGTGTGGTTTAGAGAGGTCTGTAATATTCTGAGACTGGCTGCTTGGCTCCTTCTGCACCATGTTGTCAGCCCACAGTAATCATTATGAAATAGTGCCTCACAACAGGATCCCTGTAATCTTATTTGATTACTATTCTGCCGCTGGTTTCTGCCATCATCCACACCAATGCTGTGGCGTGTGATAGACTGTGTGTGTAAAAATGAACCGATATGAATCGTTTTAAATCTAATCTAAATCTAAAAAAGATTGAAATGTGCTACGTCCACATTAGCTTCAAACTCTCATAAAAGGGTCTCGCATGACTTGCTTCGCTCCTGAGAGTTGCTTCGCTGGTGAGTTACTCTCAGGAGATGTTTTAATGTTTAATCTGAATCTTACTGTCAGGTTACCTCACTTCTTAAATTGAAATTATTTGACACTTAAACGCCCATTATGTCATTTCTGCCACTAGGGGTCTCTCTTTGTCACTCTGACTCTAACAAAACCCTTGGGATGATGAGCTTCTGCTCACCTCCTGATTAAGTAGCTGAACCTCTCAGACTTTTCCTCGAAGTTCCTTTGTATTCCAATATTGTATTACACAAAACAAATCATGTTTTTAAAAAGTGATGTACATGCATCCCAAAGTAAAGTAAAATGACTCCATTCCATTTCAACAAGGCTTTTATTGTGAAATCTTTGCAGGACCAGTGCATGTGCGGCTTCATACTAAAGAGTCCTGGCACTAATTGAGTGTAGAGGAGCATTTAGAGTGTTTGAAAGTGTATTGTTATTATTATAATAAGGGCGATTTTCAAAGGCAAATCTTATGCAAAGCATAGCAGCAGCGCCGCAAAGACATTTACATCATTAAAAAGGCGACCGACGTGAATGAAACGGTCCATTACCTTTAAGATAAATATGACCCACAGTGTACGCTCCTCAAAAATAACAAAAAAAGATTTGAATGCAGAAATGTTTCATTTTATATCTTCAAGACGTTAAAATATGACAACGTTGACAAACTTGACTTCATATTTCCAACATGATAAAGGTTTGTTCATTCTCTACATTAGTCACATGTGATTTTGTCCAACTGTGCCTACAAAGTGAAGGTGGTTATGAAATTATTCATGTTCTTAATTGTGAACCTGTGGGGCATGAATGTGTCTGCTCATCATGAAACGTTTACTTGATGTTACGCAGTGATAGATAAATAAATAAATAAATAGACTGCATTGCACTGATTTGAATCAAATCATTTCATAATAAATAGTATCTTCCCTGGATTGCAGTAGCCTGTACATATCAAATCATACACACCGATATAGTGGACATTTGTTCAGTTTCTCTCTCTCTGTTTTCCCTTCTTTCTTCCTCTCTCTCCGCGTCACACCCGCACTGACGTCCATTTTTAATGTCATGCATTTTCTGTCGTACATAGAAACACGGGGACGAGAGGAGAGTGTTTTCTCCTCATCTGAACAATGTTTTCAGTGAACATGGGGCTGAAGAAGGGAAAGAGGAGAAACTGACAGAAAGAGGAGGACGATGAGGAGAAGATGAAGACGGAGGAGATAGAGGAGGAGTGGAGAGGAGTACACGGTCAGGTCAAACGCTGCGTTCTCGGGTGAAACTAAGTTCACATTTCCATACTGCTCTCTCTCTCTCTCTGTGTGTGTGTGTGTGTGTGTAGTCTCCACTGGGGCGAGTGACACCAAATTTGTAACCAAGCTGCGCCAACAGATGGAGCTCCTATTGTCAGAGCGTATATACACACACACACACACACACACACACACACAATATTATGGAAATATATTACACAAGCGCTACGACTGGCAACCACCCGGGGTGAAAGTGTGTATGCACCCACTTACACAGACACAACACACACACGCACACACACACGCACACACACACACACACACACACACACCACAAACCAATCTCCAACCAGGCCTCTGTAAGCCTCACACACACACAAACACACACACACAGTGTGTCTCCCACCAGTTAACTACATGATAACACACTCGAGGTGTGTATGTGTGTGTGTGTGTGTGTGTGTGTGAACAGAAATTGAACCCTTGAACTGTCTTTAACCCCGCCTCTTTCTCTCTCTCACTTTGTTGTTCCATGTATGGTTCATCTGGCCTTCATTGTTGCTTTCCTTCTTCCTCTCCCTCTCTTCCTGTTTCTGACACCTTCATTTGTTTTCATCACACTCTCTCTCTCTCTCTCTCTCTCTCTCTCTCTCTCTCTCTCTCTCTCTCTCTCTCTCTCTCCCTCTCTCTGTGGGAGACAAACTGGTTTCACGTGCTTTGAGATCAGAGTCACATTAAGTGGGTACACGGCTGCATGTGTGTGTGTGTGTGTGCAAGGTTAATGCAAATGTAGAGGTTAATACACACACACACACACACACACACACACACAGAGAGTCAGTCTTAGCTATTATACTGACATGTGACCATAAAACAATGATCTGTATGAACTGTGTAATTGTAGTTATTTGTCATAATTCAAACATTTCAAATTATTTTTTTATGACATCATAAAATTTCGAAGCCTTTTCAATCAACATGAAACATGCAAAATCAAATATGGTGGAAAAAAAGACCTCAGAAACTGTTACTATTGGATTTTCCAAATGATAAAATGGAATTAGTTTACTCACTGATCAAGACTATAATATTAAGTGTCATCTATAATAGTCAAAATGTGTTTTTCTTGCTAATATTTGCCAAAGCAAAGGCATTCTCTTCATTTCTTATAGCAGCTTTGTGTTTAAATTCGTACACACACACACCTGTCTGGATGAGGTCACACAATTCACTCTGCATGTCAGGACAGAAACCCATAACGTCCAGAGAATTTTCTGCACAAGTCTGTGATAAAAGTGAGCCGAGGGAGGGAATCAAACCATTACTGAGGCTCTGAGTGCTCCCAGGAGCACACAGGCCTCCATTACTGTCTAACTGCAACCACCACCAGGCTCCCTGCAGTTGGATTAATTAAGTCGGTAAGTAAGACCCTTGTTTTAAGAGGTGACAAAAAAATAAGTGATGATGTGATAAATAACCTTTTCTTTAAAAAAAACACCAACAACAAAGAAACACTTACACCTGGATACAAACAGATTCACTCCAGGGTCAAATGACTCAGGTTTTTATCAACGCTAAGGCTCTAAACAGCACTTATGCAACAAAGGTGAATTTGCTCATTTCTTCCCCTGCTCCTTATCTCTGGCATGGCGCTGACACGGCTGCAGCTGGGATGTTCTGATGCTCAGATGTTCTGATGCTCAGATGTTCTGATGTGTGACACTGTCAGGTGTTTTCCACGTCGTGAGGTAAAGTCCAACATGACTCACTCAGAGGAAGAAACAAGACAAACTCTACTAATGTCAGTGTCAATTGATTTTTTTAAGCAGGTTTTTCCACGTTTGACAAAAAAAAATAAAAAATACAAAAGAGCTTTATAAGGAGTCGTGTGCAGGGAGCGGAGAATCTGCTCTACATCCCATCAATCAGGCTTTTGTGGTCAAAAACAAGAGCGAGGACACTTTGAATAAAAGGCACATGACAACATGGTGAGAGGAGGAGGAAAAACACTCTGTGAGCTTTGTGTTTCATCACCGGTCATGTGTACTTTTCTAACTGGTTGTTGGAGCCATATTCATTGAAAAAAGAAATCAATATCAGTATGTGTTATATGTTTGATGCTGGCGATTTTTGAGTTAAGATTGATACGTCATAAAATAAGGCTGTTTGTTGATTGGAATTGGAAATTAAATAACTACACTTGTTTTTCATGTACTTAATGTTCATTTTTTGTATTTTTTTTAAGTGTTCAATCACATGATTGTATGATTTAATATTATATTTGTTTAAATGATCTAAGAATGAGCTCTATGGAGGCTGCTGTAGTGGACCACCATGTGTTGCTGTGGAGTTTTGAACTGAAGGCGACAGGTTCTCAGACACACTTTGAAACGATGTGATGGATATTCAGCTTTAAAATGCAACTTCACTTATAAATATTGCATGATTTTTTGTATCTGTTGATATAACATCCTGAATGATCCGTCATTCAACATTCATTTCTGACCATTTTATTATTGCACTATGAACTCGAGTGATGTCTGTAATTTCAATTCTATTATTTTTCACTTGTGTCCAGGGACGAGATGAAAAACAGCCGATGTTGGCACACAAACAGAAATGTTAATAAATGTTCCATGCCCGTGTTTAACTAAACCAATAAATAAGAATAAAATAAAACAACAAATGAACATGAAAAATTTGAATTCCATCAGTGATTGTAGAGGTAGTTCCATGATATGTGGGAGCTTTAGTGGCAGCAACACAGAGGCGGCTTCTTGGCACTAATAAGAGAGCACATGGCTGAAGACTGCAGAGGCTGTTCACCTTTCACTAAAAAGCCTCTGCAGCTAAGATGGAGTGTCTTCTGGACAAGTCGGTGACTGTTGTCGAGTGGCCCAGTCGTGTCCCACAGAACACACACACACACACACACTTCACGTCCACTCTGAGAGGATCTGTCGGGGAGAATGTGATAAAAGAGCAACACTCGTTCACAGACAAATCCTGTCAATTATTTAGTCATTAGAGCGCTACGTGTCAGCAGCAGCGATGATAAAAGATTATTTTAAAAGTCACTTGATCCAGTAAAAACAAAGATAAAAATTAAAAGCAGCAGCGGCGCTAAATGAAAGACATGTCACTTCTACTGTCAGCACTCATCATATTCATTAACTACTGGGACAAATACACAATATACAAATAAATACACAACAAAGAAATGATTACACACATGTAGAGAAAGATGGAAAGTAATGTTTGTAAAGTTTGTATTCTTATTTATTTTAAAACAAAGGACGATACGATGAATATCCTTCATACATGTTTAGTACTTGTATGTAACATTGAAGAATAAATGTTAAATATTCAGGGGCTTCTCTAAAATGTCTTATAACCTTTGATTTACTGTTCTTCATTTTCTTTTTTAAATTTGATTACAAAAACAAACCATACACCATAGACATGATGTCTGCATATTAAAACATGTCATTTAACTGTCTCATTTTCATCTTCAAATGAATATAATAATGATAATAATAATTATTATAACATCATCCTAATAATATAATATTATATAATATGACATAATATAATATAATATAATACACACTTACAAAACAATTACCTTGTAATTATCATTATCATAATCTTTTTTTTAAATATAACATTTCCCTTGTGTTTTTTGTTAAATTTTCAAATTCATTACAATTTAGTTTATTGCAATTCAGCCCTGACCACACACACACACACACACTCACACACACACGTACACACACACACACACACAGAGTGAACCCCTGAACTGAACTTGAACTGTCCACTGGGTCATCAAGAGGGTGTAAGTGGTGTTTTCCACTCCTCTCTCACACACACACACACACACACACACACACACTCACACACACACACACACACACACACACGGGGCACATTTGCATCACGAGATGCCGCGTTTTACTCCATATGCGTAAATGTAACACCTTGTTACCTCCCATTATCACGTAAGCGTGAAGATTTGATGATTTTATTTCACATCTGTCACAGATGGATCCGGCCCACAGCGTCTGAATGACAAAAAAGAAGAAGCACAAATGAAACCTGGCCTTTGTGACGCTGATTTAGAGCTCAGCATTTTTAAATGACATAAAAGACATTTAAAACAGATCATCGCTCAACAGAGATGCTGCTAAATACAAAATGCAAATGAAGACACGTGACAAACAGCTCTCAGTATTTATACAAACTAACAAGGCTTTGACAAAAACAATAATATGTTATGGAAAATAATTTACAATTCATCAAAATGTGAATAAAACAATTTTCTTATTTCATTAGTTAAATACACAAAGTAGACGAATGAGAAGATAAATGATCCACTGTTTTATTATTGCTTTAATTCATATTAGACAATTTAATATAAAGTTTACACATTAAAATGCTTTGATCATTGCTTTTCTTGTGTAGAATATTACAAGCTGCTTTTTGTTCTGTCTTATCAACAGTTTTAAAATAACTCTCATTTATCACATGCAGAAATGAATCCTCAGGATGTACACTATTTATTTTATAATACAAAAAACAATGTCATATAAAGTGATGCCATATTTATATTCACCATGGTCGTAATCAGTGTATAAATGAAGTGAAGCTCTGTGATCTTTGTTCTGTATTTCCTACATTCCCTCGTCTTTCATGTCTTCTTTCCGCCTCTTTTATCTCTCACAGATGTTCGGCTTCCTGCTTACACGTCAACACACCGACCGTGTTTAATTCAACTGGAATGAAACAGAATTTCACGTTTTAAATCAATATAATGCAGTTGTAAATTCACATATTTGACAAACTTTAACCTTTTGGCAAAAACGTTCACAGACAACATTTATTTTTTGCAGAACAATGTTTACTGTTTACAACTTTACTGTGGCGGCAGCATTATCAATCTTTTTTTTTTATATATATATATATATATATATAAATAATTACATTAAGAGCACTTGTTTGGGAAAGAATTATCATCTGGTTTAATACAAAGAGGAATTTAATTTTAAATACAATTTAATTTAGAGCTGGAGCTGAAGCAAAATGCTTTTGATGCTGATGTTGATGTAGCGTTTGGTCTCTGGTGTGTGTGTGTGTGTGTGTGTGTGTGCGTGTGTGTGCTTTGAACTGTCCACCACAAACACCTCTGAGCGATGAACAAGTCCAATCGCATCAAGTACATCACTTCTTTCACGCACACAAAAAAAGTGTATATGCAGAGTTAAATTGTAAAGAAAACATCATTTCCTGGAGACACACACACACACACACACACACACACACACACACCGTTCATTTGTCTCCCTGGTCTAAAAAGGAAGTGATCGGTCATTGGCTG
Source organism: Solea solea (assembly GCF_958295425.1). Taxonomy (NCBI): domain Eukaryota; kingdom Metazoa; phylum Chordata; class Actinopteri; order Pleuronectiformes; family Soleidae; genus Solea; species Solea solea. The sequence goes on along the minus strand of NC_081149.1, from coordinate 4,015,120 downwards.
AGGGGGAAGAGACGCTGAACTCCCGCCGAACCCTGACCTCCCCGTGACCTTTGAGAGGAGAGGGGAGAGAGGGAAACGCACAAGAGGAGGTGAAGGTATCGTGAGACAAAGAAAGTGGAGGAAACCGGCGAGAAATGGACGAAAGGCGAGAGTGGAGCTGCAGACGGGGAGGAAGAATGGAGTCAACTGAAACATCACGTCACGCACACGCAGGGAAACCACAGCAAACAGGAGGAAGAGGCGGGTGAAGAGGGAGGAGGCCACGGAGACCAAACACCAGGGGGCAGTGTTGGGACGGGCAAGAGGGCACCGAGGGAAACGTGAAGGTGGGAGTTGGTGCGGGGTGTGTGCGTGAGGGGGGGGCCCCCGCCCCCCTCACATCCCTCTGTGAATGCGGCACGATCCCATTGGTCGGTTCGCTCCGCGTTCGTGTGGCGACAGGTCGGCGAGAGGGAGGGGCATTGTGCGGTGATGTCGTCATGACATGCAGACATCCCAGCGCATACATAGATGCCATGGTGACACCTAATCCCATCTAACTGACACCGCCCTGTTGGCTAACACACACACACACACACACAACATATTTATATACGGCTATACAGACACACTCAACCGTAGCAACTGACAAAACGGCATGAATAGAAATCCACAGTTTCCTTGTGCATGTGTGTGTGTGTGTGTGTGGACTCTTAAAGGCCTCTCTCTGGTATAGACGCTGACCTTTTCAGTGTCAGTAGTCCTCGTGGAGACCAAAACCTGGTTCAAACAAAGCACAACGGGTTAAGGTTAAGTCTCAACTAAATGATCGAACGAAATGCTGTGTCTTAAGTAGAAGACATATGCAAACCTGTGTGTTTACTTGCATTTGTAACCTCTTTACGACCTCGTCTGGCATAAACACTGACCTTGTCAGGACCAGTAGTCCTCATGGAGACCAAAACCTGGTCCTAATGCGGCAGAACCTTGCTTCTGAGCAGCTGTTTATGGCTCAGTTTAGGGATAATGCTTTGTTTAGGCTGTCGCAGGGTCACAGGACAGCTACACAACTGTGTGTATGTGTGTGTGTGTTACACTTTGATCCTCGTTCCCAGCAGATCAAAAGGAACATGAAACATTTACATCCATGTAAATGTAACCACTGCTTGATTTCCATGGCAACGACCTGAGGCTGATCACAGTGTAAAAGGTCAAGGAAAGGTTGGGTGACTCCCACTTTGCTCTCTGATCTACACACACACACACACACACACACAGAGAGCTGTGCCCACTGAACACCTGACGGACTCTCCTCCCGTCCCTGAAGCAAAGGTGTGGTCACATGACTCATCAGAATGTGATCAGCTCTGAGCTCACGTGCCAGGTGTGGAGCAGGTCACAGGTCCCGGGAGATCGTTCCCACGGCGAGTGGGGAGGAAAC